>NC_086115.1:7856046-7863546 GCF_963921235.1 Mobula hypostoma
AGTCTCCGGCTTTCAGCCGTTTGGCGCGGGAGCGTCTGCAAAGTCACCAAAGGTACGGTGTGCTGATGTCATCTGGCCAGAGCAAGCCTAGTCTCCGCCCGAAGCAAGTGCCGGTAATTCGCCTCTCCTCACCGGAGCAACCCTGTCCAGTTACCTCGCCAAAGCGAGCCTGCAAAGTTTCCTCATCGAGATGGGTCCGTCAGTTAACCCACCGGAGAGAATCAAGAGCCGCTGTCTACTGTTCCCGGGCCAAGTCGAGAGCTCGCCACTACCCGGAGGTTCCAAGCACCACGTCCTGGCTCCAGCGGCGTCCAAGTACCACGTCCAAGTCCCGGCTCCGGCGGCATCCAAGTACCACGTCCAAGTCCTGGCCCTAGCAGCGTTCCAGTACCATGTCAAGTCCTGGCCCTGGCGGCTTCCCAGTTCTGAATCATGTCCTGGCCCTGGCGGTCTGTGATTCTTGTCTGAATCCCTTCTCTGCCCCTCTCGCCTCTAGCCCTCGTCTGCAGCCCCCGCCTGCACTTTGGTCTAGTTCCATCGCTGGAGCTAGATAGGTACTGTCTGGTGTTCATTCGTGTTGGTCTTGTCTTGTCTTGTCCTCGCCTCCGTGGGGTAAGTCTGGCCGTCTTGCCGTTGCCCCGCGGGGAGACCTATCTCGTCCTGTCTTTGCGTCCATGGGGTAAGTCAGGCCGTCTTGCCGTTGCCCCACGGGAGGTCATGTCTTGTCGTGTCTTGTCCTCGTCTCCGTGGGGTAAGTCAGGCTGTCTTGCCGTTGCCCTGCAGAGGGTCATGAGTCCCGGCCCTGTGTCCTGTACCCAAGGAGGGGTCCGGCTCTCTGTTCTGTGTGTGAGTCCCGGCCCTATGTCCTGTACCCAAGGAGGGGTCCCGGCTCTCTGTTTTGTGTATGTGCCCATGGTTCCATGTACCTGCTCTCCCGAGACCGAGGCTCTGTTTTCCATGTTGCTCCTCTCCCTAGCCCATGTCATATCCATGCCTGGTTCTGGGGTCCGAGCCTGGGGCAAGACCCAGGTACTGGGTCCTTGCCCAGTCTCGGGCTCGGAGTCCATAACCTAGCATCTTTATGTCTCCTCTAGTTCTGGGAGCTGATTCTGAGTCCTAGCCCAGACCCTTGGTCCCAGCCTAGTCGTAGTCCTCAGTCCTTGTCCAATTCGCTGCTCCTGCTCCTGCCTAGCTCTCCTGATATCGAACTATAAACTAAATTCAATTAACCTCACAAGATGTGTCTTGCATTTGGGTCCATCCTTGCTCCCAATGCCCCGCCATTGTGACAGAAATAGAAACATAGAAACATAGAAAATAGGTGCAGGAGTAGGCCATTCGGCCTGTCGAGCCTGCACCGCCATTCAGTATGATCATGGCTGATCATCCAACTCAGAACCCTGTACCAGCCTTCCCTCCATACCCCCTGATCCCTTTAGCCACAAGGGCCATATCTAACTCCCTCTTAAATATAGCCAATAAACCGGCCTCAACTGTTTCCTGTGGCAGAGAATTCCACAGATTCACCACTCTCTGTGTGAACAATAGGAATTCTGCAGATGCTGGAAATTCAAGCAACACACATCAAAATTGCTGGTGAACGCAGCAGGCCAGGCAATATCTCTAGGAAGAGGTACAGTCGACGTTTCAGGCCGAGACCCTTCGTCAGGACTAACTGAAGGAAGAGTGAGTAAGGGATTTGAAAGTTGTAGGGGGAGGGGGAGATCCAAAATGATAGGAGAAGACAGGAGGGGGAGGGATAGAGCCGAGAGCTGGACAGGTGATAGGCAAAAGGGGATACGAGAGGATCATGGGACAGGAGGTCCGGGAAGAAAGACAAGGGGGGGGGAGGACCCAGAGGATGGGCAAGGGGCATATTCAGAGGGACAGAGGGAGAAAAAGGAGAGTGAGAGAAAGAATGTGTGCATAAAAATAAGTAACAGATGGGGTACGAGGGGGAGGAGGGGCATTAGTGGAAGTTAGAGAAGTCGATGTTCATGCCATCAGGTTGGAGGCTACCCAGACGGAATATAAGGTGTTGTTCCTCCAACCTGAGTGTGGCTTCATCTTTAGAGTAGAGGAGGCCGTGGATAGACATGTCAGAATGGGAATGGGATGTGGAATTAAAATGTGTGGCCACTGGGAGATCCCACTTTCTGTCCGCCAGAGACCAGGATCTAGAGTCATCAAAGACTACTGTCCATCCCAACACCTCAGGCTCTCCCTCCCTCTCGAGGGGGAGGCAGAGAGAGATATCACTCCTGCAACAATGAGAGAGGAGAGCAGCACCTCACTGTTTCAATGTTACAATCTGCCCCGTTGCTTATTTGAGTTCCCCAACTCGAGGACCAACAGTCTCTCGCTCACCATCGAGAGGGAGAGACAGAGATAGTGATAAAGAGAGAGAGATAGCGATAGAGATAGACAGAGGGGAGAGGGAGAGGAAAGAGGGGGAGGGAGAGAAGGGAGAGGGAGGGGAGAGAGAGAGAGAGAGAGAGAGAGAGAGAGAGAGAGAGAGAGATCGCTCGCTCGAGTACAGGGGCCTTTTTCCGAGAGCAGCACACACAACCTGCTGTCTCGATGTTTCAGTCTCCTACATTGGTGAGGAATCGGGACCCCGAATGTACATGTCTTTCAGGTCGTGCCTGGAGGTATCAGAACACCAGACCACACAGCGAGAACCCACCACCCGTGGGCTCGAGCTTCAGCTGTAGATCGCGGACTCTGACAGGACCCCAGCCACCTTGAAAAGAGAAAAGAGACATGAGAAGAGAAGAGCTCAGTGTTTGACGAACAAACTGGAAGTCGCTGGGTCTGCACAATCCTCCATCAGGTAGAACAAAGGGAAAAGTAACAACAGAATGCAGGATGAAGTGTTACAGTTAGAGAGAAAGCGCAGTGCGGACAGGCAATAAGGTGCAAGGTCAGGATAAAGTTGATTTTGAGGTCAAGCGTTCGTTATAAATATTTGCAGTCATGCTTCTGGCTGAAACCCCCCATCAGGCTTTTCCCATTCCAGTCCGGCCCGAAACATTCCCCTCCATAGATGCTGCCTGGCCTGCTGAGTTCCTCCAGCATTTTCTGCTTTCCAGAACCCCCCCCCCCCACACACACACACACACACACACACACACACAAGAGGTCTGTTAAATGGTCTCATTACAGCAGAATAGAAGCTGTCTTCAACCTTCTGTATCTTCTGCCCAATGAGAGGAGGAAGAAGCGAGTGTCTGAGGTGAGTTTTATTTTGGAGTACGCTGGCTGCTTTTTTGAGGTGACAAGAAGTGAAAACAGAGTCTGTGAAGGGATGACTGAGCTGTGTGCACAACCCCCTGCACTCTCTGGGGATCTGGGGCCGACCGGTTGCCATACCAAACTGGATAGGATGCTTTCCATGGGGCATCTATGTAACCACCGTGAGGGCCATAAGGGTAACGAAGCAGCCATTACAGTTCCAGTGACCTGGGTTCAATTCCCGCCACTGTCTGTAAGGAGCTTGGACGTAACCGTGTGAGTTTCCGAAGGCTGTGAGCACCAGAAGTGCAGAGGCAACTCCGTGCTCCCCCCACCCCCCACACAATCCTCAAACTGTGTTGGTTGTTGGTGCAAATGGCACTTTATGTGTTGCTGCTTCAGTGTGCATGTGACAAATAAGTCTGTTCTTTGTCTCTCTCCGGTCCTTTGTACGTCACCTCCCTGCTGCCTGGTGATTTTCGCGGTGTTTGACTCTTTCTAATCATATCTTGCAGAGGATCTAATGCAAAAGGGCGGGAGTCTGAGGCCGGGTTTGCACAACAGCAGCTGACTGCAATCAGGGTGATTCATCAGCCCTTTGGCTGTGTCCTTCGATTGGATTGGCAGCTCCTTCTTCCTCCAGCTACTCGCTGCTGTCACGGTCACGGTGCTGGGTACGGCTGCTGCCACCCCCTTCCTCTTCCTCTTCCTCTGAGCACACACATCGAACAGCCTGCAGTAGCTTTTCGTCAACGGCACTGCGTATAACCGTCGGGAATGGGAAGCTATAGAAAACGTAGCTTCAGTCGCACCTGGAGTGCTGTATGCAGCTTTGTTGGAAGGATGTGGAGACTTCGGAGAGGGCAGTACGGAGTGTAGCAGCTCGCGTAAAGCTTTACAACGCCAGCAGTGAGGGGTGAATTACTGCTGCAGTCTGTAATGAGTTTGTACATTGACCACGTGACCAATAGTGTACACAATATACATCCTGAAATTCTCCTCCTTCAGAAAGTGCTCCAGTTTCCTCTCACCTTACAAAGACAAACGGGTTAGTTGTGGGGACGCGGTGTCAGTCGTCAGAAGGGCGGCAGCTCTTGTGGGCTGCACCCAGCACGTTCTCGGACTGTGTTCGTCACTGACACAAATGAAGGCCTTCACTGTATGCTTCAATGTAAATCTAACAAATAAAGCTCGTCTAGAAGAGGTTCAGCAGGGTGCTTCCTGGATTAGAGAGTACACAACGTAAGAAGAGGTCGGATCAGCTCGGGTTGTTTTCTCTGGAATGGAAGCTGGGCGGAGGCCTGATAGAATTTTATAAAATGGCGAGAGGCATAGAAAGGTAGGCAGAATCGTTCTCACACGAGAGAAGTATCTGATATTGGAGGACACGCATTTCAGGAGAGGGGGGAATCTTCAAAAGAGATATACAGGGTAAGTTTTTACAGAGAATGGTTGGCGCCTGGAGTAGTGATGGAGGCAGATGGAATAGAGGTGTTGAAGAGTTTGTTAGATTGGCGCATGAAAATGTCGGGAATGACGGAGGCAGTTTTGTTATTTTGACTACATATTCAGCACCGTCATTGAGGGCCAAAGGGCCCGTTTCTGTGCTATACTGATCTATCCTGTCCTCTAGTTCCTCCCACTTCTCATCCTCAAAACACGTCTCAGTAACGTCAGAGTACGTGTAATCAGCCTCTGTCCAAAACACCACCGACGCTGGAACTCTGCAACAAAACAGTGAATTCAGACATCTTGGCCACACCGTATGTCTGTCATCATCTACGTAATCATAAACCTCAAAGCGCCGTACAGCAAGGAAACTTGCCCTTTGCCTGACTTCTCTGTGCCAACCAGTTGCTTAAGGAGAGAGAAAAACACACTTGAACATGCTCGTGGGAGAGGTGTGGCCGATTTCTCTCAGTGCATTTGTGAAGTATTGAGACAAGCAGAGAGAGAGAGAGAGCAGAGGGGAAGCAAATTGCAAGAAGAGTTAGTCCATTACAGAGACTCAGGACTGTCTGTCATGCAGTAGTTCAGGGCTGCCGCCAAGTGGCAGGAGAATTACCTTAAAACAGTGATCCTCAACCTTTGTTCTGTTCGTGACCCACTTGTGACTGTCATTTCCCTCTGTGGCCCCCACCCTCCAGTTGCTAAAGTTTTTTTCGTCAACTGTACTAATTACTCTAATGCACAGTCAATATTTGTTTCAACAGGTTATAGGTGTTATTATATAATAAGTATGATGCTACAGGTGTAAATGAAAAACAAAATACTGTATTTCAAAGCTCTAAATAGTTTCAAACTGCATTTATTATCAAAGAATGTATAAATTATATAACCGTGAGATTTATTTGCTTACAAGCAGATACAAAGCAAGAAACCTGAAAGAACCCTATTAAAGACCAACCCCCAATGCCCACAGAGAAAGAGAAAAAGACACAAACTAATCATGTGAACAGTATAAGTGACCAATAACAGCATTCTGAACCAAATTGAGTCCTTAGCTACGAATCCCCAGAGTAGGGCCAAGGCCTCGGTATTCAGCTCATCGTATTAGCGAGGCAAATTACCACAAAGTTCGCAGACACGAAGCACAGCAGCTGGGGCAGTTAACACAGGCTTAGCGTCATGGAGAGAGGAGCCCCCAGACTAACTGGGCCAGCATTTAAATTGTCTGATCCTCACACTGGGACCTCGATTTGGCTGTCAGAGAAGCCAGAAGCAGAATAGAAGTTAAAAAGCGCTTAATACTATTACGTTGCGTGCGTATTTAGTGAGATCCTTACAACTGGTGCAAACTGGCAAGTTTTTGCAACCAGGTTCAAGATAATCGAAGATCACCTCTTTTCACAACATCATGACATTTACTAGCTTTTGATAGCAGGTGAAGAGCCTGACTGAAGCCACATTCAACAAGATAAGATGTGGGAAATCCAATTTAAAACAACTTTGCTTCCTCCCAGAGTCGTGGAAAGTCACTAATTATCCAGAGATTTTGCTTGAGCTGTTGTATCACTCGGCAGCTTGATAAAGCATTTCTTGCAATGTGGTGCCAATGCCATCCACATTCACCCCAAAAGGATCCACCACCCAATCTGGAATCTGCATCTCCAGCAGGTCTCTGAACTGAAATTCCATACCAGTCTGCAGTTGTTTCAAATGATCAGGATATACAATCAGATCAACACTTTCAGTACGCTGGATGAACTCAGCAGGTCGGGCAGCATCAGTTAGAAACGATGAGTCAACCTTTCGGGCCGGAACCCTTCATCAGGACGGAAGAATGAAAGATGGGGAAGGATTTGAAGAATGCTTGTAGCTTCAGTTGAAAGATCAGTAATTTGAAAGACAAAGGGGTGGAGGAGGGGAAGCAGGGAGGTGATAGGCAGGAAAACAATGGGTAGTAGAAGAAGGAGGCGGAACCATGAGGGAGGTGATAGGCAGCTGGGGGAGGGGGCAGAGTGAAATAGGGATAGAGGAAGGGAGGGGGAGGGAATTACCGGAAGTTGGAGAATTCTATGTTCATACCAAGGGGCTGGAGACTACCTAGACGGTATATGAGGTGTTGCTGCTCCACCCTGAGTTTAGCCTCATCATGGAGTAGAGGAGGCCATGTATGGACATATCTGAATGGGAATGGGAAGCAGAGTTGAAGTGGGTGTCTACCGGGAGATCCTGTCTGTTGTGGCGGACGGAGTGGAGGTGCTCGACGAAGCGGTCCCCCAACCTGTGTCGGGTTTCACCAATGTAGAGGAGGCCGCACCAGGAGCACCGGATGCAATAGATGACCCCAACAGACTCACAAGTGAAGTGTTGCCTTACCTGGAAGGACTGTTTGGGGCCCTGAATGGTTGCAAGAGATGAGATGTAGGGACAGGTGTAGCACTTATGCTTACAGGGATAAGTGCCGGGTGGGAGATCAGTGCGGATTGACGTGCGGATAAGGGAGTCGCGGAGGGACCGATCCCTGTGGAAAGCGGAGAGGGGTGGAGAGGGAAAGATGTGCTTAGTGGTGGGGTATCAGATCGTCATCTTGTAATTCTGATTTAGAACTGGCCAGTGGAGGGAATGGCATAAACTCAATGTTGCTGTTGAAAAGTTTTCAGTTTTCCAAGGAAAGCACTAATAACTGAGAGACTGCAGTTTTTATCCTTGTGACTGTTTGTTTAATAAATTCAGTTTTTCAAATATATCTGACAAGTAAAATACGTCAGACCGAGCCTTCCAAGCTGCGTATCACTTTGAAATGCTACAATACAGTCCCAA
>NC_086115.1:8234948-8384948 GCF_963921235.1 Mobula hypostoma
ACCCTCACTCCATACCCAAACACAGACACACACTCGTTCCATACCCAAACACAGACACACACTCGCTCCATACCCAAACACACACTCACTCCGTACCCAAACACAGACACACACTCGCTCCGTACACAAACACACACACACTCACTCCGTACCCAAACACAGACACACACTCACTCCATAGCCAAACACACACACACTCACTCCATACCCAAACACACAGACACACTCGCTCCATACCCCCACACACAGACACACACGCACTCCATACCCAAACACAGACACTCAATCACACTCCCAAACACACAGCCACATCACTCCATACCCAAACACAGACACACACACACTCTCATACACAGACACAGACACACTCTCACACCCAAACACGGCACACTCTCACACACAGACACATGACATACCCAAACACAGACACATGACTCCATACCCAAACACAGACACACACACACTCCATCAAACACGGACACAACACACTCTCACACACAGACACGGACACACACTCGCTCCATACACAGACACATCACACTCGCTCACATAGACACACACACACTCTCACACACAGACACACTGACTCCATACCCACACACAGACACACACACACTCCCAAACACACACACATGACACCATACCCAAACACAGACACACACTCACTCCATACCCAAACACAGACACACACTCACTCCATACCCAAACACAGACACATCACTCACTCCTTACCCAAACACACACACACTCACTCCATACCCAAACACAGACACATCACTCGCTCACACACAGACACACTCCATTTCCTCAAACACAGACACACACTCACTCCATACCCAAACACACACACTCACTCACATTCCCAAACACAGACACATCACTCACTCTCCGTACACACAGACACATCACACTCTCACACACGGACACACCACACTCCCACACACAGACGTGTCACATTCCCACACACAGACACCAAAGATGCTGCCTCACCCTTGTTTCCAATATTTTTCACTCACACATCTCCTGTTTACAACATTTGCATTTTATTCATTTTCATGCTGTAGAAACGGGAATATGGTGATGAAGATAATTTGCAGCAGGGATAGTTACTCTGGAGCAGGGGTATCAAACCCTCATTGATGCCGTGGACCCCTACTATCAGGACCTCTGGTGCAACTTCCACAACAGTCCCTTTACTCCCAGTTGAGGGAAGGTCAGCCATCTCCTGGTGGGAAAAGAGATTCTTCAGATATCACATCAAAATCAGCCTGAAGAAATTCAACATTACATCTAAAAACTTGGCAGTCGATGGAATACCTCCGGAGCTAAAAAATCTGTTCAGGAGGGAGCTGCCCTACCTGAGAACGAAAAGAGCCAGCTACTAACCACAGCCGTCACCTCCTCTTGCCCGCACTGCACCAGGATGTGTGGATGCTGGATCAGCCCCTACACAACCTGACGGCCCACCGATAGACAACCCCTCCGGAGAGCGTTAGACTCAACCCGAATGATAGGACTACCACTGCACTGTTTAGCTGTGAGGTGTTCAACCTAGTTCACAAACTACTGTTACTCTCTCTGGCATCCATTGTTCACATCTGAATGCATTAGTGGTCAACTTCCTGCCTAGCTAACCTTGATGTGCCGAAGATCAAATCATTTATACATAAATACCAGAATGCATTTACAATGTAAACAGCATAATAAAAATTGGTTTGAAGTATTTGCAGGGCAGTGACTGTGGTAAGATAGGGGAGGTGGCAGCTGAACTGGAGTGCTTGAGAAAATTTATTGACTTTGGGAAGAAACTTTCAAGAGGGTGTGAATTTTTTGTTTTAAACTTGAGCAACGTAAACAAAATGCTGGAGCATCTGTGGAAAGGAATAAACAGTCGAGGTTTTGGGTCAAGACCCCTGATCAGGAATGGAAAGGAAGGGAGAAGACACACTAAGAGATACAGGAGTTTCTGCAGATCACAAACAAGAGAAAATATTGCCGATGCTGGAAATCCCAGCAACACACGCACAATGCCGGAGGAACTCAGCAGGCCAGGCAGCATCTATGGAAAAGAGTACAGTCGATGTTTCAGGCCGAAACCCTTCAGCAGGACTGACTAGAAAAAAGCTGAGGAGTTGGCTTCTATGGAGAGGAATAAACTGTTATTGTTTTGTGCTGATGACATCTCACCAATGGAGAAATGAAAGGACTCAGCAAAGTTCTTCCAGTAGTTTACGTGCTGTAACTGAATAAGAATGTTGGGGGGGGGGGCACGTGAGGAGTACCAGCTGACAGGAGACAGGTGAGACCAGGTGAGGGGGAACGTGGGTGAAAGAGTACCAGCTGACAGGAGACAGGTGAGACCAGGTGAGGGGGAAGGTGGGTGGAAGAGTACCAGCTGACAGGAGACAGGTGAGACCAGGTGAGGGGGAACGTGGGTGGAAGAGTACCAGCTGACAGGAGACAGGTGAGACCAGGTGAGGGGGAAGGTGGGTGGAAGAGTACAGCTGACAAGAGACAGGTGAGACCAGGTGAGGGGGAAGGTGGATGGAAGGGTACCAGCTAGCAGGTGATAGGTGAGATGAGGTGAGGAGGAAGGTGACAGGTGGGAGAGGGGAATGAAGTGAGAAGCTCAGAGGGGAGAGGTGGAAGAGATAAAGTCTGAAGAAGACAGATGTTCCTATTAGGAGAGGACAGTGGACCATGGAAGAAAGGGAAGGAGGAGGGGAACCAGAGGGAAGTGGTGGACAGGTGGAAGAGAAGGGGGTTAGAGGGTAACCAGATGGGGTATGAAAAAGAGAGAAGGGAGAAATTACCAGAAGTTAGAGAAATCGATATTCATGCAATTCGGTTGGAGGTGAATTTGGCCTCATCATGGCAGTAGAGAAGGCCATATGGACAGACATGTCAGAATGGGAAAGGGAAGTTGACGAGCAATACAATCCCGATGCAGAGCCCTTCAGCCCGTCAGGCCTCTGCTGACCACAGTGCCAGTATTAAAGAACCGGAAGTTTGGGGTACAAGGTTACTCAAATATGTGGATACTTATCAGTATCTGTGTCAGTGTAATGGTTAGCATTATGCTTTATAGCACCAGTGACTAGGCAATGCAGGGTTCAAATACTGCTTCTGTCTGTAAGGAGTTTGTATGTTCTCCCCGTGATTGCGTGGGTTTTCCCCGGGTGCTCCAGTTTCCTCCCACAGTCCAAAGACATAAGGCTTAGGGTTGGTAAGTTTGGGGCATGCCATGGTGATGCCAGAAGTGCGCTGGGACTGGCGGGCTGCCCCCAGCACATCTTTGGACAGGGTATGGCGTTGACACAACGACGCAATTCACTGAGCGCTTCGATTTTTCAATGTGACAAACGAAACTAACCTTTAACCTTTTAGGAAGAAATGTCACACTATGGAACAATAGGAGCTACAATTAAACGGAAAATACATTACGGAATCATGTTGTTCATCCAGTCAGCCATTTACAAGCTTCATTCCGTCTCTCCTCGAGTTAAACCAGGCTTTCCGTCATGTACACAAATACGCCAAGCCACAGCAACAACGTTCATTGCTTGAACACGGTGTTGTAAGGCCTCAGACTTCGGAACTTCCTTCTCAACAGGAGCGGCAAGAAGACAGCGCGGCTGGGATGGCGGGGACCCTTGGCGGTGGGTGCTGCCCTCTCACGTAGATGCTGTCAGTGGTGGGGAGGCCTGTGCCTGTGATGGACCAGGCCTGTGTCCACTACCCTCTGAAGCCCCTGTATTCCTGTATCTTGGAACTGCCATGAAGAAACCAGTCAGAACACTCTTAACCAAAGCACAGGACTGCAAGAGGCTGCCGAGGGTTGTAGCCTCAGTCAGTTCCATCATGGACACAACCCTGCTCATCACTGAGGATGTCTTCACGAGGCCGTAGCTCAGAAAGGTGTGGTCCGTCACTATAGACCCTCCTGATTCAGGGCGTGTTCTTTTCTCATTATCACCACTGGGGAAAGGCACAGAATGGAGATCCTCACTCAATAATTCAGTAACAGCCATACATTTCTGAATAGTCCATGAACCCATGAACATTGTCGTGTTATTCCCCAGTTGGCACTATTTAGTTATATTGTAATAATATTTATGCCCATATCATGAAGCTGTCACAAAAGTTGTATAAGTTTTATTTTCATGATATAAAAACTATACGTTTCATGATATAAAGCTATATGTTTCATGATATAAAAACTATACGCTGCATGATATAAAAGCCAGTGATAACAAATCTGATTTTAATTCAGTTTCTAAAAGTTGGCTCCAAAGCCAAGAGCAAACTAATCTTTTTAAGGTCATGCAGCAAGTCCAGAAGGGAAGCTGGCGAAGAGGGAAGTGAGAAAGAGTGGCGAAGAGGGTGGAATTCTGGCTGGCGTCCTGGAGGCCCTCGACAGTTGTTCACTACACAGCTGTTCCCCTTTGCAAGTGAACACCAGTTGTTGGTCGAAAGCTCTGGGCAGCTACAGAATCCATGGTACAAGCATCGTACCTTCAAATGAATGATTGATGCACAAAAGGAATTATTTCAAGATTTTGGCATTAGGGAGGAATTTCATCTAAATATTTCATAGTAGGGCCAAGGACCCAAGGGATCGCTGAAGGAATCTCAGAAACTCTGCAGGGTTGTCAGTTTTATTTGGTGCACCTGTCCTCAATCTCTGTATTTTTCTATATTTGTCAATGAACTGCTGTGTTATTTTTGTTGATGCACATATGGTCAGGGAACGAGTGAACACTGTGTTAGTATTGTTATGTCCTTAGAACGTCAAAACCAGAGAGAATATTGGAATGACTCACCAAGAAGGAATCAGGAATGACGGTTTAGCCTGACGTCTGGTAAGAAGATGTTAAAAATTAAGTCCAGATGAAGGGTCTCGATCCAAAACTTGTCCGTTTCCTTCCACAGATGCTGCCTGACCCATTGAGATCTTCCAGTGCCTTTGTGTGTTGCTGTTAAAGACTGGCCGTTCAGCACAGGCAGTTAGAACAAGTTTCTGTACAGAGTGAAATCATCTCTCAGCTGATCTTCCATCTTGTGGAATTTAATTTCTGAATACTTAGAGATGGGACTGACACGGGGATAAATGGGTCACCTCTTGACACCCCAAAGCGTATCCATCGCCTACAAGGTGGAGGTGAGGAACCTGATGGTAAAACACAGAGTGTACAACACAAAACACGGAAAAGTACGGGCCCTTTGGCCCACAGTGTTGTGCTGACCCTGTAATCACCTCCAGGATCAATCTAACCTTTCTTTCCTATGTGATCTTTGTCATCCATGTTCCTGGTGTATCAGCTGCCATCACCATCCCCAGCAGTGTGTCCCAGGCTCCCACCACTCTCTATATAAAAAAATCCTATCTCTGATATTTGATTCCAAACCTTTCTCCACTCACTTAAACAGACGTCCTCTGGTATTGGCCACTGCCACCCTGGGGAAATGGCAATGGCTCTCTACTCTGTCTAAGCCTCTTATAATTTTGTACACCTCCATTAAGTTGCCTCTTACCTTCCTCCACTCCAAGGAGAAAAGCCTCAGCTCACTCAGCCTTCCTTCATAAGGCACACTACAGAAGGCATCCGAGTAAATCTCCTCTAAAGCTTCCACATCCTTCCTATAATGAGGTAACTGGATCTGAAGACGATACTCTAAGTGTGGTCTAAACAGAGTTTTTATTTTGCAGCGGTAACATTACTTCAGGGACCAGAGTCTTATAGAAATGCAACATTACCTTGCGGGTAGAGTTGCCTGCTTCAACAATGCAAGAGGCTTGAAACTGCCCAGACAAAGGGACCGGCCTGACTGGCTCCCCTCCCACCATCCTCAGCATTCACTCTCTCTGCTGGTGGTCAACGTGACGAACAGGAGAGTATCTTGACTGATTCCACCACGCCTGGCTTGAAAACACCAATGCCCAGGAACGGAAAAGTCTGCAAAAGTGGTGAATTCAGCCCAGTCCATCACAGGCAATGCCCTCCCCATTATTGAGAACATCTACAAGAAAGCAGCATCCATCATCAAAGACCCCCACCATCCAGGTCATGCTCTCTTCTCACTACTATCAGGTAGTCCCACACCCACCAGGCTCAGGAACAGTTATTACTCTGCAACTATCAGGACAGGTAAACCAGAGAGGGTAACTCCTGAACTGGTGTGGTTAACCTCACTCACTGCAGTGCAGGACAGTTTGCACAACCTACAGACTCACTCGCAGGGGCTCTACAACTCAAAACTATTTATTTATTTTATTGTTTGCACAATTTGTCTTCTTTTGTACATTGGCTGTTTATCAACCTTTGCTATTGATAGCTTTTCATAAATTCTGTTGTACTTCTTTATTTCCTGTAAACGCCTACAAGGAAACAAGTATTATATGGTGATGTTGGTAATAAGTTTATTTTGAACTTTGAACATTGAGTAAGCCACAGTGTGCAGCGTCTGCAAAATGTACTGGCCGTTCCTCATCCCGGCTATTCCGACACACCTTTCCCAATCTGTGTCCTTTACCACAGAGAAGGGACATGGCCAGGACGCTCACTGTCACCACCACCTGTCGGTTCCCCTGCAGATCGACCACCACCCTGACTTGGAAACATATCGCTGGACCGAAATCCAGGAAGCATTCCCAATTCAACAGCACTGTGGGAATAGCTTCAAGACTCGGGATTGCTTATGGTCCTCAGAACACGAGTGTAAAGGGGAACAAAATCTTTGTTACTCTGGATCCAGTGCAGCATGAGAAAAAGCACAACAAGCATAACAAAAACACAATAATTATGGATGTAAAAGCAATCCTATAAAAGAAATGTACAAGTAACTGTTGAGTGTGGTTCTACAAACATAAGATTAGCTTACACAGGCTAAAAGCATGGACTGATTGGACATAAAGTAGTACACTTTCCACCACCTTCTCAAAGGCATTTAGAGCTGCCTTCAGAAAGCTGCTAATATAATCAAAGGCCCAAATATAATTAATATATAGAGCTGTTTGACTCTACAAGCTCTCCTTGTTATTCTCTCTTCTCCCTCCTTCCATCTGCCTGAAGATACAAAGGCCTGAAAACGGGCACCGCTAGGGCAAAGGAGAGCTTCTACCCCACTGTTATAGGAATCATGAATGGAAACTGTTACAGGAATCGTGAATGGACACTATTACAGGAATCGTGAATGGAAACTGTTACAGGAATCGTGAATGGACACTATTACAGGAATCGTGAATGGAAACTGTTACAGGAATCGTGAATGGAAACTGTTACAGGAATCGTGAATGGACACTGTTATAGGAATCGTGAATGGACACTGTTACAGGAATCGTGAATGGACACTGTTTCAGGAATCGTGAATGGACACTGTTACAGGAATCGTGAATGGACACTGTTATAGGAATCGTGAATGGACACTGTTACAGGAATCGTGAATGGAAACTGTTTCAGGAATCGTGAATGGACACTCATAAATAAAGATGGACTCTATGTTCTTGCACCTTATCATCTGCCTGCACCGTACTTCTCTGTAACTGTTACTATGCTCTGCAGTCTGTTCTTGTTTTCCCTTGTACTACCTCAGAGTACTTACGTTTCCAAATGGGCAGCATGCAAAGTTTTTCACTGAGTCTCAGCCCAGGGGACAATGATAACCCCACTGCCGTTAAAACTCACAGCCACCCGAATCCCCCAAACTGGTTAAAATAAAAACAGGAACGGAGAGAGGAATGTTGACCTGGTGTGGCCCTCCAAGAAAAGCTGAGAAAGGAAGGCAGTGACAGGGGTAAAGGAAGAGCCCAGGATGACCATTCCAATCCTGGTCCATACAGAGAGTTAAAAAGAAAAAGTGGAGGATTGGGATTTCTTTTCCCAGGTTGAGGCAGGTACAATAACAACACTTAAAAGACGCTTGAACAGATAAAGATGAAAGAAAGATTAGCCATTTTCTACCATCACCAAAGGGATCCCTCCCACCCAACGTATCTGACTCCCCCCCTCCGCTTTCCACAGCAAACACTGCTCCCATGATTCCCTTGTCCACGCGCCCCTCCCCACTAATCTCCCTCCCGGCAGTTACCCCTGCTACAGCTGCCTGTTCACCTCCTCCCTCACCTCCATTCGGGGCCCCAAACCATCCTTCCAAGTGAGGCACCATGTCCCCCGTGAATCTGCTGGGGTCGTCTGCTGTGTCCGGTGCTCCCGAGGTGGATTCACCTACACTGGTGAGACACGTTGTAAATCAGGGGACCACTTCGTAGAGCGCCTCTGCTCCATCCGCCAAAAGCATTACTTCCCAGTGGCTAAACATTTTAATTCTGATTCCCATTCCCCTTCTGACATGTTGCTCCATGGCCTCCTCTGGTGCCAAGATGAAACCACCCTCAGGGTGGAGGAGCAACACCTTATATTCCATCTGGATAGCCTCCAACTTAATGACATGAGTATTGATTTCTCCTTCTGGTAAAAAAAATCCCTCCTCCTCCCATCTTCTATTCTCCACTCTGGCCCCTTTCCATGTCTTCTCACGTGCCCATTACTTCCCCTGGGTCACCTCCTCCTTCCCTTTCTCCTATTATTCACTCTCCTCTCCTATCAGATTCCTTCCTCTCCGGCCCTTGACTTTTCCCACCCACCTGGCTTCACCCATCACCTTCCAGCTAGTCTCCTTCCCTTCACCCACCTTTTTACTCCGACGTCTTCCCCTCTCCTTTCCAGTCCTGAAAAAGGATTTTGGCCTGAAAAGTCAACTGTTTAATCCTTTCCGTAGATGATGCCTGATTTGCTGAGCTCCTCCAGTATTTTATGTGCGTTGCTCGAGAAAGATGAGTTTTATTTGTCACTTGTACATCGAAACATACAGTGAAATGCAATGTTTGGGTCAACCACCAACACAGTCCAAGAAGCCCGCAAGAGTTGTCACACCTCCGACACAAACATAGCACGTGCACAACTTACTAGCCCTGACTGGTGCAGCTTTGGCATGTGGAAGGAAAACTTATTTGCTTGTTTGTTTGTTTATTATCTATCTCATCATTGCATGCCATGTCACACTGCTGTGTCGTATGACATCATCGTTACATGCCGTGTCATATGACTTGGCGATCATGATCCTTCCATGACTGTTCTAGGCAAATTTTTCTACAGAAGTATTCCGCCATTGCCTTCTTCTGGGCAGTGTCTTTACAGGACGGGTGACCCCAGCCATTATCAATACCTTTCATAGATTGTCTGCCTGGCGTCAGTGGTCACTTAACCAGGACTTGTGATGTGCACCGGCTTCTCATCTGACCATCCACCACCTGCTCCCATGGCTCCATATGACCCTGATCGGGAGGCTAAGTAGGTGCTACACCTTGCCCGGGGTGACCTGCAGGCTAGTGGAGGGAAGGAGTGCTTTACACCTGCTAGAGACGTGTCTCCACCCCACCACCCAAGTCTATCTTAATTATTTATGTATCTATTTATTTATTTGTTTGTTTATTTATGTGCAATTTTTGTTACATATTTCACTGTACTACTGCGACAAAACAACAAATTTCATTGCTTGTGTCAATGATATTGATTCTGATTCTGAAGATGCTTTAAAAATATTTCTTCCTTGAAATCTTCTGTGGCTGGGAAAGACACAATCCACCCAGCATTTTGTGTCTGCAACCTTTTATTTGCTTTTTCAATTAAAGAAGGAGAAAGTCTTGACACCTTAGCACTTTGCCTCCCCCCGAGTGATCTGTCCAACCGTTTTCATTAAGATTGCTGTCTCCCGGGAGACAGGTGTACATTGATGGTCTCTGCAACACACAACCATTTACTCTGTGGAGCTTCTGTAAAGGTGAGGTCGTCAGGATAAGTGCAAAGCAAGACGACATTTAAAAAAGAAAACTGTCTTCCAATCATTGCTCTTCTCTTCCTTTGGCCTCCAGCTCTAGGCAACCGAGACTTTGGAATCACAAGGGGCAAAGGAATGGAAATCGGTTGGATTTCTCCAGCCACAGAGCCCCAGCACCGTGGACCTCTTGCACACTCAAAGGGAAGTTTAGTGGTGGGACGGAGCTTGGTCCAAGGGTTTGAGTAAGTTTTTTCATGTGCAGGCCTCTGATATCTGCATGGCCAGGGTGAGGCCCTCTTGCCTCTGTGTGTCCTCTTATAGCCACCCCCAGGACAATATGAGCCACGTTCTCTCACAATGCTCCAAAAGCACACACAGCTTCACTTGGGTTGTTTTCTCTGGAGCAGCAGAGGCTGAGGGGAGATTTGATAGAGATTTTAGATTATGAGGACACGCAGTCCTCTTTTATTGTCATTTAGAAATGCACGCATTAAGAAATGATACAATGTTCCTCCAGTGTGATATCACAGAAACACAGGACAGACCAAGACTGAAAAACTGACAAGAACCACATAATTATAACATATAGTTACAACAGTGCAAAGCAATACCGTAATTTGATAAAGAGCAGACCATGGGCACGGTAGAAAAAAGTCTCAAAGTCTCTCAAAAATCCCATCATCTCACACAGATGGTAGAAGAAAGAAAACTCTCCCTGCTATGAACCTCCAGCGCCGCAAACTTGCCAATGCAGCACCCTGGAAGCACCCGACCACAGCCGACTCTTGAGTCCGTCCGAAAACTTCAAGCCTCCGACCAGCCCTCCGACACCGAGCACCGAGCACCATCTCTGCCGAGCGCTTCGACCCCGGCCCCGGCAACAGGCAATAGGCAAAGCCGAGGATTTGGGACCTTCCTCTCCGGAGATTCTTGATCGCACAGTAGCCGCGGCAGCAAAGCGGGCATTCAGAAGTTTCTCCAGATGTTCCTCCATCTCACATCTGTCTCCATCAAATCAAGATTGTGCACGGCATCCTACGTACAAATACAATATCATTCCGGAGCGGCCGTACGCACTGCGTCACACCGCCATCTTCTCCTCCCCTCAATAAGATTATGAGCGGCATAGATAGGGTAGGTAGCTGATATCTTTTACTCAGGATTGAAAAGTCTAATACCCAGAGGGTGTGCAATAAGGCGAGAAGGGATATGTTCAAAGGAGATGTGTGGAGCATGTAGTTTTTTACAGAGAGAGCGGCAGGTGCTGCCATGTCTGGTGATGGAGGCATTCAAGAGGCTCTTCGATCGGTACATGAGTATGCAGGGAATGATGGGATATGGGCATTGTGTAGGCAGAAGAGATTAGTTAAGCATTTGTTTACTAATTTAATTAGTTCAGTACAACACAGTGGGTCAAAGGACCCGTTCCTGTGCTGTTGTGTTCTATGTTCTGAAGGCCATAGGATATGGGAGCAGAATCAGGCCATTTGGCGCATTGAGTCTGCTCCACCATTTCATCATGGCTGATCCATTTCCCTCTCAGCCCCAGTCTCCTGCCTTCTCCTAGTATCACTTTGTGCCCTGATTAATCAAGAATCTCTGCCTTAAATGAGACCAATAGTTTCTTCCTGTGCATCCCTGATACAGAAATCAGAGTGGGATCCCAGGAACATCCCATGCCAGGATGTGCCTAGTCAAATTTCCTGACTGTCCCTGAATTGACCCAAAAATGGCCACAATTACTAAACACTCCTGGTTCAATATATTTTCAAACCAGCAGCACTGTTCTATGAATTAATGTTGAGGCCAAGGTTTATTTTTCTATAAATAAGATTTGTTGTTGAATGTAAACTATTAAAAATTCATTTAAAACTTTTGTTAAAAATATGCTTGAGTCAGCAAGAATCCAAACCCTATAATCTAATTATTTGTTCAATGAGAATTTTTAATGCCTTCAGGGGCCGACATCTTTTGCTGCCGTGCTTTTGCTGGTAATGGTCACAGAGAATAATTTCAAAGATGAATGGTGTAGCTTTGAATGGTTGAGTGGCAGGAATCTCTTTGTATGCTTTTTTTCACTCAGTCCCTAGTCAAAACATGATCAGTGCATTCTCCTTTTGCTCATCCACTGTCTGTGTAAGCAGTCACTTAAATTACCACAGGACTCTAGGGCCTTGTGAGGAGGCAAGGCAGCACCTCTGTTTTCTTAGAAGTTTCTGTAGATTCAGCATGTCATTTAAAACTGACAAACTTCTATAGATGCAAGTTGGAAAGTATTCCGGTATGGAAACATCAGCACCCAAGAGCAGAAAAGCCACAAAAACTGATGGATACGCCCCATCTCATCACATCCTCCCACCATTGAGCAGATCCGCAAGAAGCAGCATCCATCATCAGGGACCCCCACCACTCAGGACGTGCTCTCTTCACCAGGAAGGAGGTACAGGAACCTCAGGAGTCACACCACCAGGTTCAGGAACGGTTACTACCTCGTGACTCAGGCTCCTGAACCAGTGGGGATAACTTCACTCGCCCCACCATTGAACTGTTCCACAATCTATAGACTCACTTTCTAAGGACTCTTCATCTCACCTTCTTGATATCTATCACTTATTTATTTCTTCTTCTTGTTTTTTTTTCTTTTCTTTTCTTTTGCACACTGGTTGTCTGCCCGTCCTGTTGGGTGTGGTCTTTCATTGATTTTATTGTGTTTCCTGGATCGATTGGGTATGCCCACAAGACAACGAATCCCAAGGTTGTACATGGTGACATCTATGAACTTTGAGCTTTAAAAACTAACGATACTTTGAAGCTGGTCAAGTAATGTCATCCAGGTGATGTTGCTTTCTTGTTGTTGTCATCGGGCAGGAGGTACAGGAGCCTTAGTCCCTACACGGCCAGGTTCAGGAACAATACCTACACGATTACCCTGCCACCGCCAGCGTGGATGACTTCACTTACCTCAGGGCTGAACCGATTCCACAACCTATGGACTCACTTTCACAGACCTTACAACTCATGTTCTCAGTATCATTTATTTAGATTTTTAAAAATTATTGTTGGCCTTATGTAAAGTTTTCATACAGGCATGCAGGTATGCAGGTATATAACAGGTGTACCGTTGGGGGTGGGGGAAAGACCTGGCAGAGGAAAGCTACAGTAGTCAGGTCTCTGCCATTAGGGAAGGGAAGGGGAGAGAAGAGGCGAGCTGTGGGTGATAGGGGACTCGTTAGTCAGGGGAACAGAAAGGAGGTTCTGTGGATGAGAACAAGTCATCCACATTGATGGTGGCAGGGTAATCGTGTAGGTATTGTTCCTGAACCTGGCCATGTAGGGACTAAGGCTCCTGTACCTCCCGCCCGATGACAGCAACAAGAAAGCAACATCACCTGGATGACACGTCGCCTCCCGGGTGCCGGGGTTTGGAACATCTTGGATCAAGACCCCAGCAGCCTTAAGTGGTAGGCTGAGCAGCCAGCGATCTGGTCCAATGACATGGGTAGGAAGATTGAGGAGGTTCTGCAAAGTGAGTTCAGGGAGATAGTGCTATGTTAAAGCACAGGACCTTCAGGTTTGTGATCTCAGGATTGCTACCCATGCCACGTGCTAGTGAGGCCAGAAGTAGGAAGATTATACAGTTTAATACATGGCGAAGCAGTTGGTGTAGGATAAAGGCCATTAGACTTCAGGATCATGGGCTCTCTTCCAGGAAAGGTGGGACCTGTACAGAAGAGACAGTTGGCACCTGAATTGGAAAGGGACTAAACATCCTAGCTAGTGTTTCACAGGGGTGGCGAGGGTGATTTGAACTACAGTCTCGGGGGATAGTGGAGGGGTTGTGGAGACAAATGTTGTTAAGACCTCAAAGTCAGGAATCAACAGGTTGAGCATGGTGTGACTAACATCCTGAGCTACATATATTTCAATGCAAGAAATATAGTAAGAAAGACAGATGGGCTCTGGACATGGGTCAACACCTGGAATTATGATGTTGTAGCCACTAGTGAGACTTGGTTGCAGGAGGATCAGGACTGACAGCTCAATCATCTGGTGTTCTGTTGTTTTAGACACGACAGAACAGGACGGATTGGGGGGGGGGGTGCATTACTAGTCAGAGAAAATGTCACGGCAGTGATCAGCTGGGACAGACTAAAGAACTCATTTAGTGAGGCTTTACGGGTGGAACTGAGGAACAAGAGTGGTTCAACCACATTAATGGGGGTATATTATAGACCACCCAACAGTCCACAAGATTCAGAGGAACAAATATTGGACATTGGACAGAGGACATTGCAGACTGTTGCAAGAAACATAAGGTTATTATTGTAGGCGATTTTAACCTTCCACGTATTGACTAGGACTCCCATACTGTCAAAGGACTAGATAGGATAGAGTTTGTCAAATATGTTCAGGAAAGTTTCCGTAATCAGTACACAGAATTCCCAATGAGAGGGTGTGTGATACTTGATCTGCTATTAGGGAATGAGACAGAAGATTGTCTAGGGGAACACTTTGCACCTAGTGAGCATAATGCTATTAGTTTCAAAGTAAATATAGAAAAAGATACGTCTGGTTAAGGGTTGAGATTCTAAATTGGAGAAAGGCCGATTTTGATTGCATCAGGAAAGATCTGGCAAGTGTGGATTGGGACAGCTGTTTTCTGGCAAAGATGTACTTAGTAAGTGGGAAGCCTTCAAAGGTGAAATTTTGAGTGCACACAACTTGTATGGGCCTGTCACAATAAAAGGTAAAGATAATAGGTTTAGAGAACTTTGGTTTTCAAGAAATTTTGAGGCCCTGGTTAAGAAAATAAAGGAGGTGGATAGCAGGTATAGGCAGGTAGGAGTAAATGAGGTAGTTATGGTGCATAAGAAATGCAAGCGAGCACATAATAAAGAAATCAGGAGGGCTAAAAGAAGACATGAGGTTGCCCTAGCAGACAAGGTGAAGGAGAATCCTAAGGGATTCTACAGATACGTTAAGAGCAAAAGGATCGCAAGGGTCAAAATTGGTCCTCTGGAAGACCAGAATTGTAATCTATTCATGGAGCCAAAAGACCTTTTTGCATCTGTATTCACTCAGGAGATGGGCACAGAGTCTATAGAAATGAGGAAGGTCATGGATCCTATACAGATTACAGAAGCTGAGGTGTTTGCTGTCAAGACGCAAATTAGGGTGGATAAATTCCCAGGGCCTGGCAAGGACTTCCTCGGACAATGTGGGAGGCAAGTACAGAAATTGCTGGGGCTCTTGCAGAAGTATTTAAATCATTCTAAGCAACAGGTGAGGTACTGGAGGATTGGAGGATAGCTAATATTGTTCAGTTGTTTAAGAAAGATTCTAAAAATAAACCAGGAAATTATAGGCTAGTGAGTCTGACATCAGTTGTGGGAAAGTTCTGAGAAGGTAGTCCAAGGGACAGGATATATGAGTATTTGGATAGACAGGAATTGATTAGGATAAGTCATCTTGGCTTTGTGCATGGTAGGTCATGTCTAACCAATCTTATAGAGTTTTTCAAGCAAGTTACAAAGAAGGTTGACGAAGACAAGGCAGTGGATGGTGTCTATATGGACTTTAGCAAGGCATTTGACAAGGTCCCACATGGGAAGTTGTCTAGAAGGTTCAGTTTCTCGGCGTTCAGGATGAGATAGTAAATTGGATCAGACATTATCTTTGTCGATAGTAGATGGCTGCCTCTCTGACTGAAGGCCTGTAACTAGTGCATTGTTGCAGGGATCGGTGCTGGGTCCATTGTTGTTTGTCATCTATATCAATGTTCTGGATGATAATATGATTAACTGAAGCAGCAGATTTGCAATGACACCAAAGTTGGGGGTGTAGTGAACAGCAAGGAAGACTGTCAGAGTTGCAGCGGGATCTGGACCAGCTGGAAAAATGGGTTGAAAGATGGCAGCTGGAATTTAATGCAGACAAGTGCAAGGTTTTGCACTTTGGTAGGTCTTACACAGTGAATGGCAGAGCACTGAGGGGTGTGGTAGATCAAGGGGATCTGGGAATACAGGAACATAATTCATTGAAAATGGCATCACATGTAGTTAGGGCTATAAAGAGAATTTTTGGCACATTGGCCTTCATAACTCAAAGTATTGAATACAAGAGATGGGATGTTACGTTGAAGTTGTATAAGATGTTGGTAAGGGCTAATCTGAAGTATTGTGTGCAGTTTTGGTCACCTATCTACAGGAAAGATGTAAATAAGATTAAAAGAGTGCAGAGAAAACTTACAAGGATATTGCCAAACTTGAGGATCTGAGTTATGACATTTTGAATAGGTTAGGGCTTTACTCCTTGGAACATAGAAGATGGAGGGGAGATTTGATAGAGGTGTACAAAATTATGAGAGTATAGATAGGGTAAATGCAAGCAAGATTTTTGCACTGAGGTTTGGTGGGACTACAATCAGAGGTCATGGGTTAAGGGTGTAAGGTGAAAAGTTTAAGGGGCAAATGAGGGGAAACATCTTCACTCAGAGGGTCATGAGAGTGTGGTGCCAAGCTGCCAACGCAAGTGGTGCATGTGAGCTCGATTTCAACGTTTAAGAATAGTCTGGATAAATACATGGATGAGGAGGATATGGAATGCTATGGTTCGGGTCCAGATCATTGGGACATGGTAGTTTTAATGGCTTGGCATGGACTAGATGGGCCAGAGGGCCTGTTTCTTTACTGTACTTTTCTATGACTCTATAAATTCTATTGTATTTCTTTACTTTCCTGTAAATGCCCGCATGAAAATGAATCTCAGGTTAGATACTCAGGTACTTAGCTCATAAATTCACTTGATACTTTGCACTTTGAACTTGTTGCACTGGCTGAGTAGATATCTCTTATTTGGATTAATTGCTAAAGAACTTTGATCATAAATTTACAATCAACTGATCCACGGTCAAACCTGTCGGAGTGTAGTCACTTTGACTCTAACTTCCCGGTACCCAGAACCACCTGTCTGGACCCTGGCAGTTACTTCCCATTGAGATCTTATCTGACCCAACCACTGGAACAGAGAGAAACATCAGCTTTACCTGTCACACGTACACCGAGGCATAGAACAAAATGCGACGTTTTGCATCCACAGTCAACACAGTGAGAGGGTGTGCTGGGGGGGTGGGGGCAGCCCGCAAGAGAATAA
Organism: Mobula hypostoma; assembly: GCF_963921235.1. Classification (NCBI taxonomy): domain Eukaryota; kingdom Metazoa; phylum Chordata; class Chondrichthyes; order Myliobatiformes; family Myliobatidae; genus Mobula; species Mobula hypostoma. Next base: position 8,251,938 of record NC_086115.1, read on the forward strand.
ACCCTTCATCAGGACTGGAATGGAACTCTTCTGGCTTCCAGCCCTGATGAAGGTTGTTAGCCCGAAACGTCGACTCGTTATTCCTCTCCTTAGATGCTGCCCGATCTGCTGAGTCCCTCCAGCATTTTGTATCTGTTATTCTGCATTGCTATGGTTTTACCGTGTTCTAGCTCGGTGCACTTTGTAATGATCTGATCTATATGCTGGACAGGCGTTTCGCTGCACCTCGGTGCATGTGACAATAATAAGCCCATTCTGATGCTATTTCATGTTCAGACACTCTCTGGTATTAGTCCCTGGGCGAGGATCAGTCCCACATGTTACAACACACAGCAACTGTTAGGAATGAGAGAAAAGTAATAGGATCTTGGCAAATATATGCCCTGGGTGATCGAGATCAACTGGAAAAGCATCCACATCCAAGTCCCAATAACCAGCAGCACAGAATAGTTGACAAGAGACTGCAAATGCTGGAATCCGGAGCCAAGAACAGTCTGCTGGAGGAATGCAGTGGGTCAAGCAGTATCTGTGGGTGGAAAGAAATCATCTGCCGAATTGTACTCTTCCACCACTGCCCCGCCCACCACCTTTGTGTCATGGCTTCGATATCCTTCCTCTCCTTTCCAGTCCTGATGAAGGGTCTCAGTCCAAAGCAGGACGGCGGTAGGGGGAATGGGGGCAGGAAATGGCAGGATGACCATGCTGTCACAAGAGTAGGAGGGCAAGTGGTAAAGTCAGCAGACAGAGTGACAGTCCAGCTACTAACTCGGATCAGTTGGCCTGAAGGGCCTGTTTGTCTTTTGTTGATGCTTTTTAACTTTGGCTAATTGGGGCACTGCTTAATTGGACCAAAATATACTGGTCCCAATGTGTCCCAATTAACAGGAATCCTTGGTATACACAAGGGCCCCCAGCTCCCAAGTTGTGACATGGTATCTGTTCATTCAGTAAACCATGCGTCCGTGCTTAGAGATACTTGCAACATGAACAGTGCTGACTGCTGAAGCCCGGATGTTAATTTTTCCCCAAATGGATCCACCATGTCATTCAAGCTCGTCCGACTTGCGACTCCTGTTTACATTTGTTTGCCTGAGGTTTCATTAATATTCATTGAACCCCTCACAGCTACATTTCTAATGTGGGCGATTAACTTGCATTTCCATGGTTACAGTAAATACGTTCAGCTGCCTATATACGGTATAACATTTATACAGGTACTAATCAATTATCCTTTAATTGCACATCACAGTTAATCACCATTTCTTGATTAAGAACAAGTTTTAACATTATCTTTGGTTCCTTCTCCACCCAGTGCAATAATTCCCACAGGTGTATGCAGCCAGGTAATGGGAGAACGTGGTATTCAAAGGAGTCTGAACTCAAGCATGGCATCTGTGGGACCTAAATGTAGTGAATTCAGCTACTATCAATGATGTTCGGCATGACCAAATGCATTGCGGTAAAATCCACCAAGGCTCTGTCCTTCCTTGCCTCATCTGGCTCTACATGTGACTTCTGACCAATCAGAATCAGGTTTATTATCACTGATGTCATGATCGTTGTTTTGCAGCAACAATACAGTGCAAAACACACCCAAACTCTTAATTCAAATGAGATACGGTCTCAGTGGTCGCTTTATTAGGCGCAGCGGAAACACAGAAAAGTGACCACTGTGTATTTCTGCATATCTGTGATCTTCTGCTGCTGTACCCATCCACTTCAAGGTTCAATGTGTTGTGCATTCAGAGACGCTCTGCCCACCACTGTGGTAACGCGTGGTTATTTGATTTACTGTCACCTTCCCCTCAGCTTGGACCAGTCTGGCCATTCTCCTCCCAGGAGAGAAATCCAAGGAGATCAGCAGTTCCTGAGATATTCACACCAGCCCGTCTGGTACCAACAGTCATTCCATGGTCAAAGTCACTTAGATCACATTTCTTCCCCATTCTGATGTTTGGTCTGAGCAACAACTGAACCTCTTGGCCATGTCTGCATGCCTTTATGCATTGAGTTGCTGCCACGTGATTGGCTAATTTGATATTTGCTTTCACAAGCAAATAGGTGTACCTATTAAAGTGGTGAGTGAGTGCGTAGACGCGACATAAAATACACTAAATTAAATTAAATGGGGCAAAAAAGGAGCAAAAATCCTGAGGTAGTGTTTATGGGTCGATTCATTGTCCATTCAGAAATCGGATGGCCAGTACAAGTCTAGTGAAAAGAAAAAGTTCTTGAACTGACCTGTGCAACCCTAACCCTATCTTAGCAGCAGAACAGTGTGGGGCACCTCTTGCACTAACGTCTGGGGAAAGACAAACAGTTAATGTTTCAGGTTTGAGATCCTTTGCCATAAGTGGGAATAAGAAAAATCTCCTGCTTCCACCGGATTCTGAATGTTTCCAGCATTTTCTAGACACAAGACACTCTGCAGATGCTGGGAAAATTTGAGCAACGTGCACAAAATGATGGAAGAACTCAGCAGATTAGGCAGCATCTGCGGAGGGGAATGAACAGTCAGATCTCAGCCTGAAATGTTGACTGTTTATTCCTTTTCATAGATGCTGCCTGACCTGTGATCCTCAGCATTTTGTGTGTGTGTTGCTCTAGAATTTTCAGAATCAGGTTTAATATCGCTGGCATATGTCGTGAAATTCATTAACTCTGCCGCAGCAGTACAATAAAATACATAATAATAGCAAAAATGTGAATTACAGTCAGTATATATATTAAATAATCAAATTAAATAAGGAGTGCTGTCACAATTAAAAAGTAAGTGATGTAGTGTTCATGAGTTCAATGTCCATTCAGAAATCGGATGGCAGAGGGGAAGAAGCTGTTCCTGAATCGCTGAGTGTGTGTGTGTCTTCAGGCTTCTGTACCTCCTACCTGATGGTGGCAGTGAAAACAAGGCATGTCCTGCTTGACTGGGGGGGGGGGTCTAAATGTTGGATGCCATCTTTCTGAGGCGCCAGTCCTTGAAGATGTCCTGGATACTACAAAGGCTCATTCCCATGATAGAGATGACTAAGTTTTGATCCCGTGCAGTAGCACCCCCCCCCCCACCCACACCTACCAGACAGATGGTGGTGCAGCCAGTTAGGATGCTCTCCATGGTGTATCTGTAACAAACTGCAACTGTCTTTGGAGACATACAAAACCTCTTCCAACTTCTAATGAAATATAGCCACTGTTGTGCCTTCTTTGTAGCTGCATCAATTATGTTGGGACCAGGTAAGATCCTCAGAGGTCTTGACAGCCAGGAACATGAAATTGCCCACTCTCTCCTCTTCTGATCCCTCTGTGAGGATTGGTGTGTGTTCCCTTGTCTTACCCTTTCTGAAGTCCACAATCAGCTCTTTGGTCTTCCTGATGTGGAGGGCCAGGTAGTTGCTGTGACACCACTTAGCTAGCTGGTATTTCTTGCTCTCGTACGTCCTCTCGTCTCCATCTGAAATTCTGCCAACAATGATTTTATCATCAGCAACTTTATAGATAGCATATGAGCTATGCTTAGCCACACAGTCATGGGTATAGAGCAGTGGGCTAAGCACACATACCTGAAGTGCGCCTGTGTTGATTGTCAGTGAGGTGGAGGTGTTTTTTTCCAATCCACACAGATTGTAGTCTTCCAGTTAGGAAGTCCAGGATCCAGTTGCAGAAGGAGGTCCAGGGTCCCAGGTTCTGGAACTTCTCAATCTGAACTCTAGGAAATGATCTGTTAAACACTGAACTATAGTCTGCAAACAGCATCCTGACATGGGTATTTGTGTGGTGCGGGTGATCCAAAGCTGTATGAAGAGCCAATGAGACTGTGTCTGCTGCAGATCTTTTGTGGGTCCAGTCTTTGCTGAGGCAGGAGTTGATTCTAGCCCTAACCAACCTCTCAAAGCATTTCATCACCATAGATGTGGGTGCTACTGGATGATAGTCATTAAGGCAGCTCACCGTGCTCTTCTTTGGCACTGGTATAATTGTTGCTCACTGGAAGCAGGTGGGAACTTCTGACTGTAGCAATGAGAGATTGAAAATATCTTTGAACACCGCAGTCAGCTGGTTGGCACAGGTTTTCAGAGTCTTACACATGGCACTCCATTGGGGCCTGTCACCTTGAAAGACAGCCTGATGTCGTCCTCTGAGACAGAGATCACAGGGTCACTGGGTACAACAGGGGTCCTCATAGCTGTGGTTTTATTCTCCCTTTCAAATCATGCAGAAAAGGCGTTGAATTCGTCTGGGAATGAAGCATCACTGCCTTTCATGGTGTTAGGTTTCACTTTGAATGGAGTAAAGGCCTGCAAACCCTGCCAGAGTTGACACGCATCCAATTTCACCTTAATCTCACTTGGAATTGTTCCTTAGCTCTTGAAATAGCGCTCTGCAGGCCTGTCCTGGTTCTCTTGTACAGACCTGGGTCGCCAGACTAGAATACCACAGATCTAGCCCTCAGCAGTCTACGAAGCTCCTGGTTCATCCATGGCTTTAGATTTGGGAATGCACAGTAAGTTCTTGTTGGCACACACTCATCTACACAGGTTCTAATGAAGTCAGTGACAGCTGTCACTACTTTAATTTCAGAATCTGTACTTTAAGAATTTTTCAGTGAACGATACTTGCAAAACAAGTTTGATATATCTGACCTTCTGGTAACAAAAGCCTCACTGACAACACATTCATGAGCAAAAAAAAAGGTAAAGAAAATAGTTCAGGGGCTGGAAGGAAAAGACCTTAAGAGTTTTCCATGCTTGAACCCATTTTGTTTGACAAATAACGATTTGTACAATGTGCAGATTCCTGGCGTTGGCTTGCAGTTGTTTATTCAATGTGGAGCCTTCCTCACAGTGTGTGCACTGTGCAATTTGTTTCCATTGATGTGGGGCCTCACAAGGTAAACCACAGCAGGCATTGTGAGCTAATAACTCACTGCTCTCAGATGCACTGAAAACGAGAAGTACACCGATCTGATAATGACGCTCAGTTTGCAGTTATGAGTTAATAACGCACTACTGACAGAAGCTAAGTGTTTCACAGAGCCGAGATTCAAAATTCAGGATTCAAGATTGTCTATTGTCTTTCTTCAGTAGACAAGGATAAAGGAGAATAAAATGATAGTCACTGCAGATCCAGTGTAGCATAAAAAAACACACTAAACATAAGAAACGCAGTAAATATAAATATAAAAACAGACAATGTACATCTAACTGTTATGTACATGACTGAGTCCAGGTGATGTGTACGTAGTCCTGGTGGGTGGGCTAGTGGCCAGAGCTGTTCATCAGCCTGATGGCTTGCGGGAAGTGCTGTGGTCCTGCCGTGGAGATGATACTACCATTGCGCAAGTGTTAACACAATTCATCAAAACTGACAGTGCGCTGGAGGAGGCCCAGCAGGAGCTGGTCCCGAAGAAGGGTCTCGGCACGAAACGTCAACAGTTTATTCCCATCCGTAGACGCTGCCCGACCTGCTGAGCTCTTCCAGCACTGTGCGTATGGCTCTAGATTTCCAACGTCTGCAGTCCCTCTTGTGTCCACAATTCATCAAGGTAAGGTGACAACACCATTACAGACAAGGGTTAACACAGATGTAAAATAATATACAATGATGTGCACCAGAAACACTAGTTAGCAGTTCACCTTGAACAGATGCAAGTTATTTATTTATTTTTATATCTATTTCTTACTGTAACTTTAACTCATCTTTAATGTATTGCACTGCACTGCTGCTGCAGTACAACACGTTTCACAACATCTGTCTGTGATGGTAAACCCGATCTGCATTCTGATTCTCCTTTGAGTTCCTCTTGCAAAGAGTCACTGTGTCACTTTATCATTTCCTGCCAATCACCTTACGTCACTTTATGTACATACAACCAGTCTATGTGCAGTGTATAAACTATTTTTTTATTTTTATGATAGAGAGATACAGCACAGAACAGGTCCGTCCAGCCCAATACACTGCCCCTCCTAGCAACCCACCTATTTAACCCTTGCGTAATCACAGAACTATTTACAAGGACCAATTAACCTACTAGCTGGCTGTGGACTATGAGAGGAAATCACCCTACACACACGGGAAAAACCTACAAACATTCTTACAGAGGACGCTGGAACTGAAATCCAAACCCCAATGACACGAGCTAACCACTATGCCAGCCTGGTGCTCCTTATATCTCTTGTATATACGGCCACGCTCAACTGTTACTTGTACATCGAGTTTTATAGAATTGTTTTATATTTTTCGTGTGTTTTATGCTTATTGTGTTCTTTATGCTGCATCGGATCTGGAGTGACAATCATTTCATTCTCCTTTACACTCGTATACTGAAGAACGACAATAAGCGATCTCGAATCTCGAAGAGAAACGACTCTGCGAGGCCCCCTACTGGCCGGAGGTACTCTGGTGTGTATTGCACTGTGTCACACAGGCAAGAGAGAGGATCCCCCCTGGTCTGGGTTAGCTGGTTTTATCCAGAGTCACGCTGCACGTACTGAAACTGGCTTGTGCAGACAGCGGCTTTTTTTTTAATACCCCGCTGAGACAGCTGCCCCGCCTCACTACAGCTCAAACTGTGATTCATAGACAGGTCTGTTGCACTAATCCAGCACAGCCCCGAATTGGTGAGGAGACACTCACACCTTGGGGAGAAACACACACAAACTGCTGGAGGAACTCGGCAGGTCAGGCTGAGTTCAGGTCAGACATCTATGGAAAGGAATAAACAGTTTCGGGCCAAGACTCTTCACCAGGACTTCTGCTGGGGACATCCTGAGGGGAACTGAGGATTCCGAGAGGTTACAACCCCTCTCTGATTATCTCAAGGGGCTCCTTCCGCCCTCACTCAAAGACATGGCCAAGCTGGCCATTCACGGGTCAAGCTGGCCATTCACAGGTCAAGCTGGCCATTTGTGGTCAAGCTGGCCATTCATGGGTCAAGCTGGCCATTCACGGGTCAAGCTGGCCATTCACAGGTCAAGCTGGCCATTTGTGGTCAAGCTGGCCATTCATGGGTCAAGCTGGCCATTCACAGGTCAAGCTGGCCATTCACGGCCAAGGTAATGGGGAGATGAGGGTTTTCTTGGCCAGCTGCCTGCTCCCTTTTCAGAGGGTTTTCTATCCTCAGAGAATGAGCACATAGCATCGATGGTGGTACAATCGGATATTTCCACGGTGCTTGAGGGGCTTGTGTGAATTCTAGATAGAGATGACTGTGTTATAACTTGAAGCTGTAATGTGAACCTCCTTTGAGAAAGGGAAATAAAATGAGAGATTGAGGAGTGTGAGAGGTTGCAAAGTCTGACAGGTTATAATCACTCTGATATGGAGGCCCCAATGCACAGGATTGAAAGAGGGCCGTGAACTCAGCCCCATTTCCACCACGGGCATAACCCTCCCCACCATCCAGGACATCTTTGAACTCTACAACTGCCTTGCATTCTACTGCTGCCAGAAAACAATACATTTCATGGCATACAGTATGCCTGTGTAATAAACTTGATTCTGATTCTGATTCTGCTTGGGCATCTGAAGGGGCTACTCTTCGAGTTTTGGTTGCACTTTGCCTTCTGTTCCCCACCTCCCCCCCACCCCCACCGTCCGATGCTAGACGTTCACCACCCCTGCTGGGAAATCGAACCTCCGCTGGACAGTGCCAGAGCACTTCATATACTCCACCTTCCTCCTTACCTTAATCTCACTTTCACCAGATTCACAGCACCATAAAACGTAGGAGCAGAATTAGGCCACTCAGCCCATCAGGTTTGCTCACCATTCCATCATGACCGATTTATTTACCCACCCCACCCCCCCAACCTCTTTCTCCTGCCTTCTCCCCGTAACCTTTAATGTCCTAACTAATCACTGAGGGATCAGCAGTGGAAAGGGTGAGCAGTTTCAGGTTCCTGGGCATCAGCATCTCTGAGGATCTACCCTTGGCCCAGCATATTGATGCAGTTACAAAGAAAGCGCACCAGCAGCCATGTTTCATCAGGAGTTTGGACAGAATTGGGACGTCACCAAAGACTCTCACAAATTTCTACAGCTGTACCACGGAGAGCATTCTAAACAGACGCATCACTGCCTGGCGCGAACAGTCCACAGCACAGGACTGGAAAAAGCTGCAGAAAGTTGTAAACTCAGCCAGCTCCCCAGCAACCTGGACACCTACAAAAGGTGAAGATGGCATCCATCTTTAAGGACCCCCGTCTCCCAGGACATGCCCTCTTCTCATTGCTATCATCAAGGAGGAGGTACAGAAGCCTAAAGACGCACATTCAACATTTCAGGAACAGCTTCTTCCCCTCTGCCATCAAATTTCTGAATGGATATTGAACCCCTGAATACCAGCTCACTATTTTTCCTCTCTTTGTGCGCTACTTGTTTAATTTTCTTTTATTATATATCCTTCTCATTGTAATTTATAGTTTTTATTATGATGCATTGTAATGTACTGCTGTTGCAAAACACCACATTTCAATGACACATGCCGGTGATATTTAACCTGATTCTGATTCAGAACTTATCGACCTCCACTTTAAATATACTGAATGACTCGACCTCCACAGCAATGAATTCTACAGATTCTCCACCTTCGGTCTAAAGAAACTCGTCCTCATCTCTATTCTAAAGGGATGTGCTTCTATTCCGAGGCTGTGCGCTCTGGTCTTCGACTCCTCCGCTAAAGGAAACATCCTCTCCATGTTCACTATATCTAGGCCTTTCAATATGTGGTAACTTTTAATGAGATCCCCTCTCATTTCTTAAACTCCAGTGAGTACAGGCCCAGAGATATCAAACATTCCCCATTCGCCCTCTGCCCTCTCGGACAGTTGAACTGACTGCTTTGTTGAGTACCTTCACTCCGTCTGCCACGACAGGCGGGTTTTCCTGGTGGCCTCCCATTTTAATTCCAGAATCCATTCCCAATCCGTCACGTCAGTCCATGGCCTCATCTACTGCCATGATGGGGCCTCTCTTGGGCTGCAGGAGCAACACTTCATGTTCCAGCTGGATAGCTTCCAACTTGACACTGTGAACATTGATATCTCTCACTTCCCCCTCCTCTCCCTTCTTCAGCCCATTACCTTTTCCAGCAATGTCCTCCCAGCTTCTCACTTCATAACCGCCCCCCCCCCAGCAATTACATTCCCCCTCATTTGGTCTCACCTACCACCTGCCATCTTGCCTTCCCCCAACTCCCCCACGTTATTATTCCCGCTTCTGCCCCCTTCCTTTCCATTATTAATGAAGGGTCTCAGCCCCAAACATCGAACCTTTATTCCCCTCCACGGATGCAGCCTGACCTGCTGAGTTCCTCCACCATTTTGTGTTTGTTGCTCTGGATTTCCAACATCTCTAGAATCTCTTGCGGTTCTGACGTTTCCCCCCCCCCAGCTGCATCATTGAAAGAGAGGAGTGCACAGCTTTTTGTGGGAGCTTCCTGTGCAAACAGTTCCTGTCTATGCTACCATGGTAGAACATAAAACAGTACAGCACAGGAACAGGCTCTCTGGCCCACAGTCTTGTGCTGATCCAGCTAAAAGTAAATAAAAAAAACAAAACACTAAACCCTCTGACCTAAACAATGTCCATATCCCCCCTTCTTCCTCATCTCTATGAGCCTATCTCTTAAAAGCCCCTTATGCATTTGCCTCTACCACCATACCAGGCAATGTATTCCAGGCGTCCATCACTAAAAAAAACTTACCCCTCACATCCCCTTTGAACCTATCCCCTTTCACCTTCAATGCATGACCTCTGGTATTAGACATTTCAACCCTGGGAATGTTATGTCTCCCCTCTCGCTGTGAAACGGAGTCACCTCTTTTTCCCTTATTAGGGAGAGAGAGAGCCTGTGGTATGTCGAATACCGGGTGAACAAGTAGTCTTTGGAGTACTGCAAGTCTGTGTCTTTGCTGCTACTTTGCTCACGCTTGAGTGCTCGGTGGTGGGTGCCGATGTTTTTTTTGCCGATGGGGGAGGGGGGATTGTTGCTTGCTGCCACTTCCGCGAGGGAGGGCAGGGAGCTGGTGGGGGGGGCTGTGGGGTTCTAACATTTAACTGTCATTCATACTTTGGGGGCACTCCTCTGTTTTTGTGGATGTTTGCAAAGAAAAAGCATTTCAGGATGTATATTGTATACATTTCTCTGACATTAAATGTATCTTTGAAACAGAGACTCCCTGTCTATTCTATCTATGCCTCTTATAAACTTATAACCTTCTGTCAGATCTCCCCTTAGCCTCCTCTGCTCCAGAGAAAACAACCCAAGTTTATCCAGCCTCTCATGACAGCACATGCCCTCTAAACCAGGCAGCAACCTGGTAAACCTTTTCTGCACCCTCTCCAAAGTCTCAACATCCTTCCTATAGTGAGGCAATCAGAAATGTATGCAATTTTCCAGACGTGGCCTAGCCAGAGTTTTATAAAGTTACATCATTGATGGTTGTACCTCATTGGCTATGAACTACAGGGAGGACCAAGAGTTGGGATAGGCTTGTTATAAACTACAAACTCCTCTTTCTTGTCTGGGGCAGTGGATCGTTTAACTTTTGGTCTTTCTTCTCACCTCCGCCTCGGTGAATTGTAAACTCTACACTGTGGGCGGGAGAGGTGGGATAGAATGTCAGAGGCAGGTGTCTGGGTCCACTGCTCATCACATGCTGATTCACTGTACCCACTCTGTCATCCGTTTGCTTTCCGTGTGGCCTGCACTTCGAGATTAACTGCATAAATTGGTACGGCAAGCGACTGCGAGGAACTGCAGAGAGCTGCGGACACAGCTCAGCACGTCACAGAAACCAGCCTCCCCTCCATGGACTCTGTCTACACTTTGCTGCCTCAGTAACGCAGAATCAAAGACCCCACTCTGCTCTCTTCTCTCCCTTACCATTGGGCAGGAAATACATAAGCCTGAAAGCACATACTACCAGGCTCAGGGACAGCTTTATCCCATTCTAATAAACCATCGAACAGTCCCCTAGTACAATAGAGTTGACTCTTAACCTCATAATCCACCTCATTACAGTCATGCACTCTAAGTCTTCCAGTAGTGTAACACCATAAAGAGACATTGGGAGAGACACGCATCCGCGGGAAGGAAGCCCTGAGGGTTTGTTGGTATCTTCAGTGTCTTTGCAGGTGTGAGCATTCACAGATCGCAGCCAGGGATGGACACAGAAGAACAAAGACGTAGGATGGAGAAGCAATGGCAAAGCCCATGACAAGGATGGTTGGTTGATTCAGATTTCAGATTCCTTTGTCTATTGCATGTGTGTGTTCGTCCATCGTCGGCGTCAAAGAGGACCTCAACACCATTGTGATGGTGGTGTCGAGACTAGCGTGTGACTTGGATTTAAGTGAGGGAGAGTTGCGCAGTGTCAGCCTCACTCTCTCTTCCCAATTCCCATCTGGATCCAGTGGCAAGACAGAGTCTAGACAGCTGGAGATGGGACTAGGTGCAGTGGATGACCAGGACATCTTCTGTGTCTTGTCCTGCTCTACACGTTCCACAACACTTGCAGAGACCGTCTTCTTGACCATTGGACCTTCCATTAGTCTCGTCCGCTCAATCCGCCAGAGTCTGTCTTCACATGCTGGGATAGACAGCTCCCTATCTCACCGAGGGTTTGAGACCCGTCGGCTACCCTCACCTGGTTTAGTTGGCTTGTCGAAGCCGTTGCCCAGAGTGTGGCCGTTGTCGCATGCAAACAGCTACGGGGAGCCACAGGTGAGAGCTGAGTGCCAGGTGGGAACCAAAGGTGGACTAACCGCCTAGAAAAGGACACGACATCTTCCCCCACTAGAGCTGCTGACACCCCATACACCCCATCTATTGCATGTACATTGAAATATATAGTGAAATGCATTAACAGCCGAAGGATGTGCTGGGGGCAGCCTGCAAATGTGGTCACGCATTCCAGCACCTGCGGCAAAGCCCCTGACAAGGTTAGTCAGCTGATTCAGAATTATTTATTTATCCTGTGAAGATTGAAACAGATAGTGAAATGTCTCTTTTACGTTAATAACCAATAGAATCTAAGGATGTGCCGGGGGCAGCCTGCGGGTGTCACCACACATTCTGGCACCAACATGGCATGTCCACCATGTTCAACATCAGCAAAACAGACCCCTTTCCCACCCTCCCACCCCCACCTACTCACAGACAGGCCACCTCCAGTCCCCTGACCACCAGTCCTTGGCCCCAAGCTTACAGATTCACAGACATTAAACCTCTAGCCTCCAGTCCCAGACGCAGATTTGCAGACCTCCAGGCCCTCCAACACAACCCAAGGGGTTCAAACTTCGGGCCTTGACCTCTGGACTCACTGAAATTGGTATTCAATCTCCAGACTTGCCAATCCTTGGAGTTCAATTCCAGCTTTGAACGATATCGATCTCTCTCTCTCTCCCTCTCTCTCTCGTCTAGTCCAGGAGGCTGTTTCCTGAATAAAGAGACATTGCTGAGAGTTTAAGTAATGACTGCTTACAGTAACAGTGAGTGAATGAGGGAGGTTCTGGGGCAGAATGACTACTCTCTCATCTTCGTGGCCAGCAACTCATGATTTTGCTCCTTCATCTCGTGCACTTTGGAGGCAATTTTCCCTCGTGTCCATCTCTTGCTGTGACCTAGGATCTGTCCTCCAAACATGCACACCAGCAGTGTCACTGAAGCAAGTCAAATGTTCACCTTGTGGAAATTTTGACTGACATTTAATCTCAGTGGTGATGTGCTTTACATCCTTATGTGGCAGGTCTGGACTGCTGCTGTTTTGCTCTTTGTTAGAGTTTCACAGACAGAGGAAAAATCAAGCAACACACATAAAAGTTGCTGGTGAACGCAGCAGGCCAGGCAGCATCTCTAGGAAGAGGTGCAGTCGACGTTTCAGGCCAAGACCCTTCATCAGGACTACCCGTCGGCAGTTAGCGATAAAGAGATCCAGAGCAGGCAGAAGACCAGAGCGGGGTGTCCATGAAGAAGAGGAGGGTTGAAGACGGGAGAAGGGGTCATCGGTGGGGGTGGGAGAGTCCTTGCCGAAGAAGTTGGCTCGGAGGTGGAGATGGCGGAAGAAAAGTTCCGCATCATGGCGAACATGGAACTCGCTGAGGTGTGGGCGAAGGGGGACAAAGGTGAGGCCCTTACTGAGGACAGAGCGTTCTGCCTCCGACATTTGAAGGTCGGAGGGGATGGTAAAGACCCGGCATGGATGAGAGCTGGGATCAGAGGGGGGAGGGGGGAGGCTGGGGGTGTCAGTGGAGAGGGGATGGTTGGGGTGAGAGGAAGATGGAGCTTCTGAGGGCCCAGGAGCTGATGGTGGGATCTGAGGGAGACGGAATTGCAGAGTGGTGGTGGGGGAAGGGGAGACGGGAGTCACAATAGCAGCACATAAAGACCCGACCTGGAGTTCAAGGCTGGAGTCGCAGTTGGTGGTTGCGCAGTCACTTCGAATGTGTCCATGGTCGTTGCTGGAGTCCGGGTTTGAATATGCCCTGAGGTGTTGGAGCCAGCGAGATCAATGACAGAGGCAATCTGAAGTTCATGCCTGCTAGCGTCGGGGCTGGCAGGCTCTGGAGTCTGTAAATGTAGGATCTTGCGATCTTTGCCTAACATGACAAAGTCAAAAAAAATGGCGATTGCAGGCGTGAATCTGATGGAGGATGAAATAACGGGTAGGACCATTACAAACGGCGAAGAAAGTGTCCCGAAGGTGTGGAAGGGTCTGGGATAGGGACACCAAGTACCTCCTCATGGCGGAGAGCGTCGCCTTCAGAGCTTGACGGGAGAAGCGGCGAGAGGCAGAGTCAATAAAATGTGAGTACCTGGGATCCTCAGAAGGTCCAAATTGAGAGGCTTGGAAACGAATCCTAGAGCCAACTGGATAAGTTGGCGACAGAGGCACTTTCCAAGAAAGGATATATGGCTGTGATAGCGAGTCTGAGTCAAAATGTGGTCGAAAAGTTGAAGAGCCGAAGAAATTACAGATGGGGAGCAGTGAGAGATGGTTTCACTGAACTCCCGTCGAAGAGAGGATCTAAACTTCTTCGGTGTAGGCATCACCTGAAGAGGCTTCGCAGTAGTGAATTTAAAAACGCAAACAACAGGAATTCTGCAGATGCTGGAAATTCAAGCAACACACATCAAAGTTGCTGGTGAACGCAGCAGGCCAGGCAGCATCTCTAGGAAGAGGTGCAGTCAACGTTTCAGGCCGAGACCCTTCGTCAGGACTAGAAAAATCAAATGTGTTTTGCTCAAAAAAAACAAGAGATTCTGCAGATGTTGGAAATCCAGAGCAACACACACAAAATGCTGGAGGAACTTAGCAGGTCAGGCAGCATCTATGGAGCAGAATAACAGTCAATATTTCAGACCGGGATCCTTCAACAGGACTGGAAAAGAGGGGGACAGAAGCCAGGATAGGAAGGTTGGGGGCGGGGAGGGGAAAGAGGGGAAAGAGTACTAGCTAGAGTCTGGGTGAGCACGCGGTCGAAGAGTGGGAGGGCAGCAAAGATCACAGGGGGTGGGGGGCAATGAGAGAGGGTCTCACTGAACTCCCGTCAAAGAGAAAATGTAAATCTCTTCAGGAAAGGCAAACCTTGAAGGGACTTTGAAGAGGAGCAGTGGAGGTGAGTGCTACCTGGCAATAGACATGGCCTGTCAAAGGTAGTACACTTGGAGAAAGGAAATCCAAATCAGAATCAGCTTTTTATTATAAACAGAAGAGGTTCTGCAAATGCTGGAAAGGAAAGTTATAAGGAACGATTGAATAGGTTAGGATTTATTCCTTTTAATGTAGAATACTGAGGGAAGATTTGATAAAGGTATACAAAATGCCTGGGTGGCAGCGGCTGGGGTCACCCGTCTTGTAAAGACACTGCCCAGAAGAAGGCAATGGTAAACCACTTCTGTAGAAACACTTGCCAAGGACAATCATGGTCGTGGAAAGACCGTGATCGCCCACATCATATGACACGGCACGTAATGAACAAGCGCTGCAAAATGATGAGGGGCACAGACAGGGTAAATGCAAGTCAGCACAAATGGTGCATGCAATTTTGATTTCAGTGTTTAGGAGAAGTTTGGATAGGTACATGGATGGGAAGGGTATGGAGGGCTAATGGTCCCGGTGCAGGTCAATGGGAGTAGCCAGTTTAAATGGTTCAGCATGGACTAGATGAGCCGAAGGGTCTGTTTCTACACTGTACTTTTCTATGACTCTATGCTGGATGACATCTTGAGCAACACACACAGAAGGCTGGAGGAATTCTGCATCTGGAGGGGAATAGTCGGGAATGAAGGACAGATGGAAATTCTCGGATCAGGTGCCGGTGTCCCAGCTCCTCCCTCACAATGCTTCCCTCCCCTCCACTATTCTTCACCCTCTCTATTTGAATGTAGAGGTCTCGAGCTGTTTCAAACAACCTGCAAAGGCATTTCTGAATGAATGTCTGAGGACTTCATACTAAACGTGGTGAAGGGATGATGCTTCCGCATCAACAGTGGAGCCCTTGTTCTGCTTGTAAATAATTAGCTTTGACGGCTCGGGCTAGTGATGGACTGATGTCAACATGCCTCTCGTCACGTCTCCACACCGAACACTATGTATTTTGTACATGCAAAATAATGCTGGGATTCTAAACAAAAAAATAAATGCCTATTCTGCCTTGGTTTTGAATTGAAGGAAGTGAATGCAGCATAAAAATAATTGAGCGGGATAAATGGGTGGAAATCCTGAAAATAGGCAAGGGAATTGTCAGGGGATGCATTTTGAATAAAGATTAAAGAATGTGGGGTAGACAGTCCTGTTGAAGGGTCTCTGTCCTAAATATTGACTCTTTATTCCCCTCCATAGTTGCTGCTTGACCTGCTGGGTTCCTCCAGCATTTTGTGCGTTTTCCTCCACATTTCCGGCCCCTGCAGAGTCTCGCGTGTTTCTGATTTGCCGCTCCACCGTAAGGTCTCTTCAAGTGATGTCTGCCCTGACAAAGTTAAAATCTTCTCCTTGATTGGGATTCAGTGAGGCAGAGACTCCCTCACGCCTCCCCTTCTCTGATCACTGCTGCACGCTGACTCTTGCTGTGTCCTGATGAAAGATCGCAGCCTGAGACAGCGACTGTTTATTCCTCTGCATCGACGCTGCCTGTCCTGCTAGGGTCCTCCTGCACTCCCATCAGACAAGTCCAAATCATGGAATCAAACTGTATCCACACTAGTGATAAAGCCTTAACAAGGGATAACAGAGAAAGAAAGGCAAAGGTCAGGGGTAGAGGTTAGAGGCTGAGCTGATGTCGAAGTATGTTTTGTTCACTGAGGTAGTTCAAGGCTCTGAATTAATACTGAACTTCCCCTTAGCAGTGGAAAAGCTCACTGATGCAGAATTGATCAAGCACCCCACAGCTGACCCCAGCCATGGTTCCACCACAGATTCAAAGCGCTGCCCCTTCACGGAAGTGCTTTTTCCCCTGCTTGACCCCTCCTACTAATCCCCACCCCTCATTTTGTTTCTGCAGAATGAAGAGTTTCCCAAGACATTGGGAATGGTTTGAGATTTCCTCCCAATTATTCAGACGGGCTAATAATCAGAATCAGAAGCAGGTTTAATATTACTGGCAACATGTCATGAAGTTTGTTGTAATACGGCAACAATACAGCGTCATACATAAAAAAAACCTATAAATTACAATCTATATAATTAAATTAAATAAGTAGCACAAAAAGATAGCAAAAATATTGAAGTAGCCTTCATGGGTTCGTTTTCTGTTCAGAAATCTGATGGTGGAGGGGAAGAAGCTGTTCCAGAAATATTGAGTGTGTGTCTCCTCCCTGACGGTAGCAATGAGAAGCGGGGCGTGAACCGCTGATGATTAAATCTCTTCCAAAAAGAACCTAGCTCTTTCAATCTGAGAGCCTTCTCTTCCTAAAACTTGAATGAACTTTTGCTTAAATTCAGCATTAGAAATAACATTTTTAAAATCCGCTTTCTTACTGAAACATTCTAACCATGCAAAGACCATGGAGAGGTCAAGAACACACAAGGACCAGGGTAGTGTAAAAGTCACCATTAAGGGTCTTTATCCTTGAAGTGCTCTCTTCTCATTACTACCATCAGGGAAGAGGGACAGGAGTCTGAAGTCTCACACTCAACATTTCAGGAACAGCTTCTTCCCCTCTGTCATCAGATTTCTGAACGGTCCATGAACACTACCTCAGTATTTTGCTCTCTTTTTGCACTGTCCACTATTTATTCATTATCTAGCCATCTTTATATCTTTCTTTGCACTGTACTGCTGCCATAAAACCACATACTTCATGACATATTAATGTTGTTCCTTTTCATGCCTTGTGGCGGTATTCTTTCCTGTTTCCGTAGCATTTGACTTTTTTTTACGAGGCTGAGTTACTAGTTTGATGCTTAACCCAGCAAGGATGGAAAGTGTTCGAGGAGCTGGCTGGATTCGAACCAGGGACCACTCACCTTGAAGTCCGGTGCTGGTGCCACTACACCAGCCGCCGGTGAATTCACGACATGTATATCTGTATTTGATCGAATGTAATCAATAACCAAGGTGCAGGTAGATTGGTTAGGTTAGTTCTGACGCTGGGTTTTGAACTGAAATCTCAACAGTTCCCTCCTCTCCCCACAGATGCTGCTCAGCCCACCGAGTTCCTCAAGCAAATGGTTTGCTGCTCCTCATTCCAGCTTCTGCAGTCTCTAGTGTAGCTTGCTCGAGTAATATCAGAGAACTTACTGCCCATTATGCCACTGGTGTCTTCTGGCAGCAGTGAAGGTAAAAAAATTGTCACGGAAACAGCAATGAGGATGGTGGACTTTCTTTTAAATTTAATGAAGATGGTGGATCTTCATTGCTGTTTTTTTCGACCTGTCAGAGTTGTTAGCCTGGAGCTGGACCCTTGAACCTGGAGGACTGATGGACCTCTCTTCAGCTGGCCTCTACCCTTTGACCTAATTGGCATGGGTGAGCCAAAACACAAGGCCCTGACTCTGGCCAACCTATCCCTCTGGGTCACTGAGGCACGCAGGCCTCCAAACCCTACGACAAGGTTGTGGTCCTCTTGGAGGGTGCAAGTTAATGAAAGTTGAGCATTGGTTTTACTTTATTTTATTGTCGCCAAACAATTGATACTAGAACATACAATCATCACAGCGATATTTGATTCTGCGCTTCGCACTCCCTAGAGTACAAATCGATAGTAAATGTTAAAAATTTAAATTATAAATCATAAATAGAAAATAGAAAAATGGAAAGTAAGGTAGTGCAAAAAAACCAAGAGGCAGGTCCAGATATTTCGAGGGTACGGCCCAGATCCGGGTCAGGATCCGTTCAGTAGTCTTACCACAGTTGGAAAGAACATGTTCCCAAATCTGGCCGTACAAGTCTTCAAGCTCCTGAGCCTTCTCCCGGAGGGAAGAGGGACGAAAAGTGTGTTGGCTGGGTGGGTCATGTTTTCGCTAAATAGTTGCTGACACAGACTCATTCAGCATGGAAACTGGTTCTTCAGCCCATTGAGTCTATGTTGACAATCCAGCACTTGGGTTCACCAAAGTTCAAAGTAAATTTATTATCAAAGTACATATACGTCACTATATACAACCTTGAGATTCGTTTTCTTGTGGGCATACTCAATAAAGCTATAACTTAATAATCATAACAGAATCAATGAAAGGCCATCTAACTTTGGCATTCAACCAGTGTGCAAAAGACAACAAACTGTTCAAATACAAAAATAAAGAAATAATAATAATAAATAAACAATAAATATCAAGACCATGAGATGAAGAGTCTTTGAAAGTGAGTCCATTGGTTGTGAGAATGGGGCAAGTGAAGTTGAGTGAAGTTATCTCCTTTGCTTCAGGAGCCTGAGGATTGAGGGGTTATAACTGTTCCTGAACCTGGTGGTGTGAGTCCGGAGGCTCCTGAACCTTCTTCCTGATTGGTGGTGGAGAGAAGAGAGCAGGACCTGGGTGGCGTGGGTACTTGATGATGGATGCTGCTTTTCTGTGACAGCAGTTCATGTAGAAGTGCTCGGTGGTGGAGAAAGCTTCACCCATGAAGGACTGGGCCGTATCCACTACTTTCTGTAGGATTTTCCATTTAAGGGCATGGGTGTTTCCATACCAGGCTGTGATGCAGCCAACCACTACACATTTATGGAAGTTTGTCAGAGTTTTAGATCTTATGCCAAATCTTTGCAAACTCCTGAGGAAATAGAGGCACTGTTGTGCTTTCTTTGTAATTTCACTTATGTGCTGGGCCCATACAGAGCCTCAGAAATATTAACACCTAGGAATTTAAAGTTGCTGACTCTTTCCACCTTTGATCCTCTGATGAGGACTGGTTTGTGGACCTTTGGTTCTCTCCTCCTGGTTCATGGTCATCCTACACTAACCTATTTTATTCTTCCACAAATATCAAAGACCAGACTTCTTCTCAGGTCAGGCAGCTTCTGTGGAGGTAAAGGTTTTGGGTTGATCAGAGTCCTCTGGCAAATGCTCCTACTTATTGCCAGTCCTAATTATCCATGAGGAAGGTAGTGAGATGCCTTCTTGGACCATCGCACTCCTTCTAACTCAATATTAGGTCAAGCAAAGCCCTTGCTAGTATATTCTGAGCAACACACACAAAATGCTGGAGGAACTCAGCAGGCCAGGCAGCATCTATGGAAAAGAGTACAGTTGACGTTTTGGGCCAAGACCCTTCTTGCTAGTATACTGTACCCATTCTGGGTGATACATTTCAGGAAGGATGTGAAGGTCCTAAAAGTGTATGTAGGTGACCACCACAATAGTTGCAGGGTTGCAGAATTTCAAGTACGTAGACTGTCATGTTCTTAAAGCAGAGAAGGTTGAAGCGTCAAATTTCAAAGTGCAAAGCTCAAAGTAAAATTTATTATCAGAGTACATACATGTCACCACATACAACTCTGAGATTCTTTTTCTGCAGGCATACTTAGCAAATCTATAGAACAGTAACTGTAAACATCAGGAACTGTAAACTGTAAACAAACTGTGCAAATATAAATAAATAGCAAGCATGAAATAGCAATATAACAGAGTCCTTAAATGAGTGTAGTTATCCCCTTTTGTACAAGAGCCTGACGGTTGAGGGGTAGTAACTGTTCCTGAACCTGGATATGCAAGTCCTGAGGCTCCTGTACCTTCTGCCTGATGGCAGCAGTGAGAAAAGAACGTGGCCTGGGTGGTGAGGATCTTTGACGATGGATGCTGTTTTTCTACAGCAATGTTTCATGTAGATGCGCTCAATGGTTGGGAGGGCTTTACCTGTGATGTACTGGGCTGAATTCACCACCTTTTGTAGGATTTTCCACTCAAGGGCACTGGTGTTCCCATACCAGGCCATGATGAAGCCAGTCAGCACAGTCTCCACCACACATCTATAGGAAGTTTGCCAAGGTTTCTGATGACATGCCAAACCACTGCAGACTCCTGAGGAAGTGGAGACACTGTCGTGCTTTCTTCGCAATTGTATTTATATGATGGGTCCGGGACAGGTCCTCTGAGATAGTGTCACCCAGGAATTTAAAGTTACTGACTCTCTCCACCTCTGAATCGCTGATGATTACTGGCTCATGAAATTCTGCTCTCCCTCTCCTGAAGTCTACAATCAATTCCTTGGTCTTATTGATATTGAGTGAGAGGTTGTTGTTATTACACCACTCAGCAAAGTTTTCAATCTCCCTCCTGTGTGTTGATTCATCACCCCCTTTGATACAGCCCACAACAGTGGTGTCATCAGCAAACTTGTATATGGTGTTGGAGCTGTAGTTATAGGCGTAAAGCCACATAATGGAGGTGTTCAATACCATGACGGGAGGTACTTGCAGCGGGATCTGGACCAGCTTGAAACATGGTTCGAAAAATGTCAGGTGGAATTTAACGTAGACAAGCGTGAGATGCAGTGCTTTGAGGGGACAAACCCGGGTAGGACTCACACACTGAGGACTGCAGTAGTACGGAGGGATCTGGGAATACAGATCCATAATTCATTGAAAGCAGCCTCACAGGTAGATAGGGCCATAAGAAAAGCTTTTGGCACCTTGGTCTTCATAATTCAAAGTACTGAGTACCGAATTTGGGAAGTAATGTTGAAGTTGTAGGCGAGGACTAATTTGGAGTATGGTGTGCAGTTCTTGTCACCTACCTACCCAAAAGATGTCAATAAGATTGAAAAAGTGAGAGAAAATTTACAAGGATATAGCCCTGAATTATAGGAAAAGGTAGAGACTTTATTCCCTAGTGCATAGGAGATGGAGGGGAGATTGCATAAATATATACAAATTATGAAGGGTCTAGATAGGGTAAATGCAAGCAGTTTTTTTTCCACTGAGTTTCGGTGAGACTAGAGCTAGAGGTCGTGGGTTAATGGTGAAAGGAAAATAATTAAGGGGAACATGAGGGGCAGCTTCTTCACCCAGATGGTGGTGTGAGTGTGGAATGAGCTGCTAGTGGAAGTGGCTGATGTGGGTTGGATTTAAGGTAAGTTTGGATAGATACATGGATGGGAGGGGTATGGATACACATGGTGTCACAGGGAAAACATACAAAACCTTTACAAGCAGTGGCAGGAGTTGAACCCGGGTTGCTGGTACTGTAAAGCCTCATGCTAACCATTGTGCTACTGCACTGCTCTTGGCATTGGTCACCTTGTTCCGGTGTATACGTACCGCGTGCTAACCGATTGTAGAGTCCTTGAAAATGAGTCCATAGGTTGTGGAATCAGTTCAGTGTTGAGGTGAGTGAAGTTACCCATGTCGGTTCGGGACCCTGGCGGTCAAAGGGTAGTAACTGTTCCTGAACCTGGTGACGTGGGACCTAAGGCTCCTGAACCTCCTTCCCAATGGTAGAAACGAGAGGTGAGCGTGATCTGGATGATGGGGAACATTGACGATGGACGCTGCTTTCTTGTGGCAGTGCTCCTTGTAAATGTGCACAGTTGTGGGGAGGGATTTCCCTGCGATGGAATGGGTCGTATCCACCTCTTTTGTTGTCATGTCCGTTCCTGGCCATTCATATTTCCCTGCTCGGCTGTGACGACACCAGTCAGGACACTCTCAACAGTACACCTATAGAAATTTGTCAAGGCTTTAGATGACATGCCAGATCTGTGCAGACTTCCAAGAGAGTGGAGGCACTGCTCTCTGTGCTGGCACTGACACTTAACGTGCTGGTACCAGGACAGATGCTCTGACATGAGCCCATTCACCTCTGCTCCCACAGGTTGCTACCGGCTCCTGATCTAGGAATGATTTGATTTTAAAGTGTTCACCCTCTGTTCAAATCTTTCCATGACTTTGCTCCACTCCCACTCATTCCACCCCAACTCTGTAACTTCTCCTGGACTGCAGAACTTTGAAACGTTTATGCGGCAAGCTGCTGTAATCTGTGCTGCTGTATGCAGTGTAAGCAGAGTTAAACATATCATCTAGAATTGATGGTAGGACACTGAGGAGTGTGGTAGATCCATTTAATTCATTGAAAATGGTGTCACGGGTCGAAAGGGTCGTAAAGAGAGCTTTTAAGACCATAAGGCATAGGCGTAGAATTAGGCCATTCGGCCCCTCGAGTCTGTTCCAGCATTTGATCATGGCTGATTTTATTTTCCTTCTGAACTCCTTTCTCCTGCCTCTCCCTGTAATCTTCGATGTCCCTATTAATCAACAACCTATCGATCTCCGCTTTAAATATACCCAGTGACTTGGCCTCCACAGCCGTCTGTGGCAATGAATTCCACAGAATCACCACCCTCTGGACAAAGAAACTCCTCCTCATCTCATGCTCTAAAGGCATGTCCTTCTATTGTGAGGTTTGGCCTCTAGTCCTAGACTGCCCCACTTTTGGAAACATTCTCTCCACGTCTACTCTATCTAGGCCTTTCAATGTTTGATTATTTTCAATGAGAAACACTCGGCATATTGGCCTTAATAAATCAGAGTACTAAACAGCAGTTGCAATGTGACGCTGAAGTTGTACAAGACTTTGGAGAGACCAAATTTGGAGTATTGTGTATCGTCTTGTCCCCTAACTACACAAAGGAAACCAGTCAGATTGAAAGAGTACAGAGGTTCCTGCTGCAGTCTGTTGGGGTGTTGTACATTCTTGAATTGACCACCAGGGTTTCCTCTGGGTGCTCTGGTTTCCTCCTACATTCCAAAGAAGTACAGATTAGGGTTACTAAGGTGCCGACATGCTCTCCTGGTGCCTGAAACATGGGGACACTTGTGGACTGTGTTGGCCATTGACACAAATGACTCTTTTCACTGTATGTTAGATTAGATTATGAGGACACGCAGTCCTCTTTTATTGTCATTTAGTAATGCATGCATTAAGAAATGATACAATGTTCCTCCAGTGTGATATCACAGAAACACAGGACAGACCAAGACTGAAAAACTGACAAAAGCCACATAATTATAACATATAGTTACAACAGTGCAAAGCAATACCGTAATTTGATAAAGAACAGACCATGGGCACGGTAAAAAAAAGAGCCTCAAAGTCTCTCGGAAGTCCCATCATCTCACGCAGACGGTAGAAGGAAGAAACTCTCCCTGCCATGAGCTTCCAGCGCCACAAACTTGCCGATGCAGCACCCTGGAAGCACCCAACCACAGCCGACTCTTGAGTCCATCCGAAAACTTCGAGCCTCCGTATGTTTTGATGTTTTGATGTGCATGTGACAAATAAAGCTAACCGCTATCTTTCCCTCCACAGAGGCTGCCTGACCTGCTGAGCTCCCCCAGCGCTTTCTGTTACAACGGAGAGATAGAACGGTTGGAGTGTTCTCGCCAACTTGACTTCGCTGGGAATAATTGTACCTCCTAATCCATAGGTTGTAGGTTCAAATCACATTCTACAATGCAGTGATGAGACAATGCATTATAATGAGGGGTAAAACATAGGACAGTATCTCACCGGAGAGGCCCTTCAGCCCACAATGTCATGTCAGCCCTTCAACCTGCTCCAAATTCCATCTAACCCTTCATTCCCACATCCCATTCAATTTTACTTTCATCCGGGAGTTGCAGGGGGATGGGAACCGGGGTGGCAGAACAGTTATGGACAGGTTGTGGGCACAGATGTTGTTAAGACCTCAGACAATATCAGGAAGCAAAAGGTGTGACAAATATCTTGAGCTGTGTATATCTCAATGCAAGAAGTATCATAGGAAAGGCAGGGCAGGGATCAGCACCTGAAATTATGATCTTGCAGCCATTAGTGAGACTTGGTTGCAGGAGGGGCAGGACTGGCAGCTCAATATTCCGGGGTTCTGTTGTTTTAGACACGACAGAACAGGAGGGATTAAAGTAGGAGGGGGTGCGTTACTAATCAGAGAAAATGTCATGACAGTGCTCAGTCAGAACTGACTGGAGAACTCGTCTAGTGCGGCGTTATGGGGGGAACTGAGTAATAAGAAAAGTATGATCACGTTAATGGAGCTATATTACAGACCAACCAACAGTCTGAGGGATTTAGAAGAACAAATCTGTAGGAAGATCACAGACTGTTGAAAAAAACCATAAGGTTGTTACAGTAGATGATTTGAACTTTCCACACATTGACTGGGAATCCCATATTGCAGAAGGACTAGATGGGATGGAGTTTGTCAAACGTGTTCAGGAAAGTTTCCTTCATCAGTACATAGACGTCCCAATGACAGAGTGTGAGATACCAGATCTGCTATTAGGGAACGAGACAGGGCAGGTGACAGAAGTTTGTGTCGGGGAACAGTTTGTATCCAGTAACCACAATGCCATTAGTTTCAAAGTAAATATGGAAAAAGATAGGTCTGGTCTGCAGGTTGAGATTCTAAATTGGAGAAAGGTCAATTTTGATGGTAACAGAAAGGATCTGGGAAGTGTGGAGTGGACAGGCTGTTTTCTGACAAAGTTGTTCTTGGTAAGTGGGAGGCCTTCAAAGCTAAAATTTTGAGAGTATAAAGCTTGTATGTGTCTGTCAGAATAAAAGGTAAAGATAACGTGTGCAGGAAATCTTGCTTTTTGAGAGATATTGAAGCCATGGTCAAGAAAAATAAGGAGGTGCAAAGTAGGTATAGGCAGGTAGGAATAATGCTTATGGAGTATAAGAAATGCAAGAGAACACAAGAAAGAAATCAGAAGGACTAAAAGAAGGCATGAGTTTGCCCAAGCATACAACATGAAGGAGAATCCTAAGGGATTCTACAAATACATCAAGAGCAAGGGACAAGACTGGTCCTCTGGAAGATCAGAATGGTAATCCATGCATGGATCCAAAAGCGATGGGCAAGGACTTAAATGATTCTTTTTTGCATCTGTATTTCCTCAGGAGGTGGACACAGAGTCTATAGAAACGAGGCAAAGTAGCATTAACTTCATGGACCCCATATAAAATTATAGAGGAGGAGGTGTTTGCTGTCTTGGTCAAGTTAGGGTGGGTAAATCCTCAGGGCCTGACAAGGTCTTCCCTCAGAGCCTGCAGGAGTCAAGAGCAGAAATTTCAGGGCCCTAGCAGAGATATTTAAATCATCCTTACTGATACATGAGGTACTAGAGGATTGGAGGATAGCCAAAGTTGTTGACCTGTTTAAGAAAAGTTCTAAAACTAAACCAGGAAATTATAGGCTGGTGAGCCTGACATCAGCAATGGAAAATATATTGAAAAGTATTCTAAGGAAAACAGTATATAAAAGTATTCGGATAGACATGGGCTGATTAGGGATAGTCAAGATGACTTTGTGTGTGGTAGGTCATGTCGGACCAATCTTATAGAGCTTTTTAAGGAAGTTACTGGGAAAGCGGATGAAGGCAAGGCAGTGGATGTTGTCTACATGGACATTAGCAAGGCATTCGACAGGATCCTGCATGAGAGGCTGGTCAAAAAGGTTCAGTTGCTGGGCATTGAAAATGAGGTAGTAAACTGGATTAAACTTCGGCCTTGTGGGAGAAGCCAGAGAGTGGTAGTGGATGGTTGCCTCTCTGGCTGGAGGCCTGGGACTAATGGAGTGCCACAGGGATCAATTCTGGGTCCTTTATCTCCGTCCTGACGAAGGGTCTCGGCCTGAAACGTCGACTGCGCCTCTTCCTATAGATGCTGCTTGGCCTGCTGCGTTCACCAGCAACTTTGATGTATGTTGCCTGGGTCCTTTATTGCTTGTCATCTATATTAGTGCTCTGGTTGATAATGTGGATAACTGGACCAGCAACTTTGCGGGTGACAGCAAGATTGGGGGTGAGGAAGACTATCATGGACCAGCTGGAAAAATGGGCTGAAAAAATGGCAGAAGGAATTGAATGCAGTCAAGTGCAAGATGCTACACTTGGTAGAACCAACCAGAGTAGGTCCTACACAGTGAACGGTAGGGCACTGAGCAGTGAGGTAGATCAAAGGGATCTGGGAATACAGGTCCATAATTTATTGAAAGTGATGTCACAGATAGATAGGGTCATAAAGAAAGCTTTTGGCAGATTAGCCTTCATAAATCAAAGTATTGAGTACAGAAGATGGAATGTTATATTGAGCTTGTATAAGACATCGGTGAGGCCTAATTTGGAGTATTATGTGCAGTTTTAGTCACCGACCTACAGGAAAAATGTAAATAAAATTGAACGAGTACAGAGAAAACTTACAAGGATGTTGCTGGTTATGGAGGAACTGAGTTATATGGAAAAATGAATAGATTAGGAATTTATTCCCTGGAATGTAGAAGATTAAGAGATTTAATGGAGGTATACAAAATTATGAGGGGTATAGATAGGGTAAATACAGCAGGCTTTTCCACTGAGGTTGGGGTGGGACTACAACTAGAGGCCATGGGTTAAGGGTGAAGGGTGAAAACTTTAAGGGGAACATGAGGGGAAACTTCTTCACTCAGAGGGTCGTGGGAGTGTGGAACGAGCTGTCAGTGCAAATAGTGCATGCGATTTCGATTTCAACGTTCAAGATAAGTTTGGGTAGGTACATGGGTGGTAGGGTCATGGAGGGCTATGGTCATGCTGCAGGTCGATGGGAGTAGGCAGTTTAAATGGCTCAGCACAGACTAACTGGTCAAAGGGCTTGTTTCTGTGCTGTCCTTTTCTATGACTCTGTAACACTATCCATGTGCCTATCTAAAATCTCTAAAGTGTTGCTAATTTATCTGCCTCTATCACCACCGCCTGGCGGCAGGATCCTCCCACTCACCCCTCACAGTGTAATAAAACTTACCTCTGAAATCTGCCTTATCCTTTCCTCCATGCACATTAACATTATGCCCTCTGGTATGAGTCACTTCCACCCTGGGAAAAACCCTCTGGCTGTCCACTGGGTCAAAGTTGAACCAAAGTCCTTGCTGATCTATTTTGTGTCTCGTGAGGAAAGAGAACCCCAAATCAAAGCACCGAGTATTTGGAGCAACATTTCTCCTTCAGACGACACCCGTTCGGCCAAGAAGTAAAACATTAACGAGCGGTCCCTGCCTGCAGTCTACCATGGACTTGCATGTGGAAGAAGCAGGCAGGAAAAATCATTTCAGACACTACACACCCTGAAAACTGCCCTTTCCGATAGCTCCCTTCTGGACAGTATTACAGGGCCATTAAAACAAAAGCTTCAGGTCATCATAAAAGTTTCTTTCCCCAAGCGGTCACTATGATCAACTATTCTAGTTAGCCACCCCAGCTCTCACTTTCGATTACCTCAGTCACTGTGATGCACTGTTTATAATGGCTGCTTACATTGTCAATACATCGATATATTCTGTACATTGTATTCTATATCAATACTTTATCGTAATTCTTTACTCTTTATTATCGTTGAATGTTGTTGTTTATGTTGCATGTTGTGCTGGTGGTCGTACTTCTGAAAGATAAAACAGAAAAATGCTGCTTTTTCTCTCTTTGGTTTTATTATAATTTTGTTTAAAAATTGTGAAATAATTTTGTGAGACTGAACCTCCGTGTCAAAATGGGGAGACTTGAGTAGTCATACAGTGCCAACTGACAAAGAACAGAAATCTTCTAATTATGTGGTTCAGCGAAAAAAGAACCCAGTGCTGATAGCAAGGATACACAAGTGTACCGATTTAGGCTACACTTGCTATTTGAACATAATTCAAAAATTAAGTTACTGTGGGACAAAATATCTTGACTTTGTAATGTTAAATCTTATCTAAGTTTTCAAGAATTTGTGTTAAATTTTTAATAGATTTTACTCCGTAAGTTGGAAAAAACTTTAAAAGAGATCAAAAGACTGAGTTAGACTGCTTCATATTGTTCTGAATCAGCAGATAGTTCAAAGTGCTGGGCGAGATCAAACGTAAGATGTCTCAGGAATGAAATCAGAGCTCAGCCACGTAATCATTTCAGTGTTGTAACATTCTTGGATAAACTTGATTGCTGAAATTGGCCTCGTTGCAAAGCTTTTGAAAGGCAGTCTTACTGGTGACTGTTTAGAGGAAGTTTTTTTTTGAAATCACAGGTTTTGAGCAGCTTTTAGCAAAAAGGGAAAAGGGGTCTCTCAGAACCTGAGACGGGGAAATCAATAAAGAGGGAAGAGGAAACAGCAGCATTAAACAGATCTGTTGTTTCACTAAAAGCAGCCCAAAGATTGTAGACAACCAAAAGTGAGAGGAACTTGGATTGATTATCATCTCAAGAGGTAATCTTGGAGTAGGTTAATGGGTAACAGCACAATATCATGGGCCAAAGAACCAGTACTGAGCTGTATTGTTCTATGTTCCATGTTCTGCTGAAGATACCCAAGACGTAAATGGGGCTACAGACTGACAAATCTCCATGCTAATGAATTGTATTCATACCAGAGCCAATACTCCATACAAACCTTCTCCATTTATCCATCCTCTCCCCTCTCTGGGTACAAAGAAGCTTTGCTTTTTAAAGATTAGCTTTATTTGTCACATATACATTGAAACTTCAGCAAAATATATTATTAGTGTCAAATCAAACCAAACCAAATCAGTGAGGAGAGTGCTGTCACGAAATGTAGAGGAGGCCTGATTCGAAAACAGAGCAGTGGAGACAATGCAGCAGCGAACAATAACTTTAATAACAAGCCACAAGGTGCCACAAAACCAGAGAGAACAGAAACCAAACACAGCAGTCACCAAAGCACGTTTAGGCAGGGAGAGTGGAACCGAGGAGCAACCGGTTGAGGCTGACTGGTTCCATGAGTGAACAGGGAGTGTGGATGAGAGCCGGGGTTAAATAGGCTGCAGGTCATGAGTCTGGAAGGAATGGCAGGCAATTCTGCTAGCTGTGTAGAGACCAGGAGGTGACTACACATGCAGGCTAGGAGGTGTCAGCAGGACTATGTCTGACACCCACAAGGTGTCACCATGCTTCCTTGCCAACATAGCATGCCCACAACTCACTGCCCGTAGCCTGTATATTTCTGGAATGTGCGAGGACCCGAAGGAAACCAACATTGTCACGGAGAGAACCTACAAATTCTTGAATTTCCAACTCCTTTATCAATGATTATCCTACACTAGTGGAGGCCGATTCTGGTCTCAATTCCTTGAATTCATCTGATCAAACCTTTTCCTAATCTTGAAGCTCTCCATCACCTCCTTTGGTTTGATAAATACAAGAGATTCTGCAGATGCTGGAAATCTTGAGCAACACACACACACACACACACACACAATGCTGGAGGAACTCAACAGGTCAATGCAGGGAATAAATAGTCGATGTTTCAGGCTGAGACCTTTCATCAGGACTGGAAAGGAAGGGGAAGAAGGCAGATTAAGGAGGTGGGGGATGGAAGGAGTACAAGCTGACAGGTGATAGGTTAGACTAGGTGAGGGGAAGATAGGTTGGTTGAGGGAATGAAGAAAGAGACTGGGAGGTGATAGGTGTATGAGGTAAAGGCTGGAGATGAAGCAATCTGACAGGAGAGGAGAGGAAAGGAGGAGGGTCACTAAAGGAAGATGATATGCTGGTGAGAAAAGAAGCAGTGAGAGGGGAGCCAGAGTGTTGAATGGAAAAAGAGCGAAAGGGGATGGGGATGGTTTGATTAATTTCTTTAAAGAGGACATGATAGGAAGCAGTGGGTGAGGGTGTAAAGTTGTTTTTTAGGCTAGAATCTTGTGATTAGCAGTGTGTCACAGAGATTGGTACAGCGCCTGTAGTTGCCCATCATATATGTGAAAGAGAAGGTACAAAGTCAAGGTACATTTATTATCAAAGTATATATTATCATCTTATACAACCCTAAGATTAGTTTTCTTGCGGGCATACTCAATAAATCCATAATAGAATAATAACCATAATGAAGTCAATGAAAGACCACACCAACTTGGGCATTCAACCTGTTTAAACCCCACCGTACAACATTAACAATCCTTCCTGCTAGGATATTAGTCCCCCTCCTACTCAGGTGCAAACCGTTCCTTCTGTACAGGTCCCACCTTCCCCAGAAGAGAGCCAAATGATCCAAAAATCTTATACCCTCCCTCCTACACCAATTCCGTAGTCACGTATTAAATCTTAACAAGGGGAATTGGGTATAGGAGCAAAGAGGTCCTTCTGCAGTTGTACAGGGCCCTGGTGAGACCACACCTGGAATATTGTGTACAGTTTTGGTCTCCAAATTTGAGGAAGGACATTCTACCTATTGAGGGAGTGCAGTATAGGTTCACGAGGTTAATTCCAGGGATGGCAGGACTGTCATATGTTGAAAGATTGGAGCAACTGGGGTTGTATACACTGGAATTTAGAAGGATGAGAGGGGATCTGATTGAAACATATATGACTATTAGGGGATTGGACAAGCTAGAGGCAGGAAACGCGTTCCCGGTGTTGGGGGAGTCCAGAACCAGAGGCCACAGTTTAAGAATAAGGGGTAGACAATTTAGAACGGAGTTAAGGAAAAACTTTTTCACACAGAGGGTTGTGGTTCTGTAGAATGCTTGGCCTCAGAAGGCAGTGGAGGCCAATTCTCTGGATTCTTTCAAAAAAGAGTTATATAGAGCTCTTAAAGATAGAGTGAAGGAATATGGGGAGAGGAAGGAAAAGGGTACTGATTGTGGGTGATCAGCCATGATCACAGTGAATGGTGGTGCTGGCTCGAAGGGCCGAATGGCCTACTCCTGCACCTATTGTCTATTGTCTATAAACTGTATAATCTTCCTAGTTCTGGCCTCATTTGCATGTGACATGGGTAGCAATCCTGAGATCACAAACCTGGAGGTCCTGCCCTTTAACTTAGCACCTATCTCCTTAAACTTCCTGTGCAGAACCTCACCACTCATCCTACCCATGTCATTGGTACCTACATGAACAACAACTTCTGGCTATTCACCCTCTCGCTTGAGAATGCTGAGGGCTTGATCCGAGATATCCCGGACCCTGGCACCCAGGAGGCAACACATCTTCTGGAAATCCTGTTCTGGCCCGCAGAACTTCCTGTCCATTCCCCTAACTAACGAATCACCTATCACCACAGCACACCCCTTCTCCCCCCTTCCCTTCTGAGTCACAGAGGCAGACGCAGTGCCAGAGACCCAACCACTGTGATTTCCCCCTGTGAGGTCAACCCCTCCCAACAGTATCCAAAGTGATATACCTATTGCTGAGGGGCATGACCACAGGGGCTCTCAGCACTGGCTCCTTAAACCAGCCTTTCTCAACCTTTCTGCCCTAGCCAAACCTTTGAAATTATTTTTAGGTCTCAGGGAATTCTTGCCTAAAAATTACAGTACAACTCACAGTACTTTAGCGTGATCAGTAAGTTGTAGACATAATAATCCAAAAATAATTGTCAATACTCTTTTGAGTAGAGAATGAATTTTAGCCAACCTTTCTTAGAAAAAAAAAGACAGGTAGTTAAGCTTAGTTTACCTTTCTTGAAATTAATCTCTTTCTTTCCTTTCATAAATTTTAAAAACTCATAAGGCAAACATAATAAATTTCTGTTAAATAACTGGCTTAAGCCAAAATGGGATTTAATTTTTCTAAAGGTAGGCTCGTTAGATTTAAGTTAAATAAAGGTTGTAAATTGATTTTAATTACTGCTATTTACAACAGGAAAATTTATTGGCAATGTTGAATAGTGAAGTTACTGACAACCATAAGTCAAAGCAATATGAATAAAAATATAACCCAAGACACAAGACTTTGAAAAAACATTTTCTTACTAAGTGGCACGATCAGGCTCAATATAGGCCGAGCATGTGAATCCTATGCTTGTGGTTTGCTGCACAAATATTCAATTCTGGGTCAAACTTGAGATAAGCACACACAGGTTTCACCTTCAACTGAAATGTGACAATTTCTATCCTTGCTCTTGATGCTTGTTAACCAGAAAAAGCTTGGTCGCACATTTAAGAACTTGAAGACTGCAGCGAAATGTTCATTGTTTCCCTGTGAATGGTAGGATACTCTTTTCTCACAGAAATCCAGAATTTGTCCAGGGGCAGGTCAGTAAATCTCATCTTGAGCACATGATCAGAGTGTAGTTCACTAAGTTCCTCCTTTTCTCTCAAAGTCAAGTTCTCAGCCTGAGCAGAAGATTCAGAGAAAGGGTCCCTCACCCAGTCATACACTTGTGTTGAAGGGAGGAAAAGTACTGTTCTATTTTGTTTTGCAGTTGTTCCAGGTGGTTTTCAATAAGACTTGAGACTTTCTGATATCTTTCCTCATGCTCAAGCCTAAGCAGCAGTGGAAACATTTCAAGATTTCCTTTTGCAACATGATTTTTTTCAAATCCAAGAATCTTATCACTTGAAGTTAAAACGTGTTCTCCAGGGCCTCGCAGAGACTTGTTCAACTGGTTCATATGACGAAAAATGTTTGCTAAGTAGGCTAGTTTCTGCAGCCATTCTTCATCATGTAAAGACGGACTTTTTTGTGTCCGTTGTTGCACTAGTAGTGCAGTGAAATGACTCAGAAGATTGTAATTCTTCATCATTAACCTTATCAGAATTGTCTGTAAGCCTCAGCCTAGAATCCTCCTTCCATCCCACATCTCCTCTTCAAAAATCACCACACTGGACCATCAGACATGTCTGTAAAACATAGGGCTTAATAAAATACCCCTGTGTATTTTACACAGGGAGAGACTGTCGTAACAGTCCAAGTTGGGCGAGTCCATTCAATGTTCGGAAAATGCCCCTCTTGCTCCTCATCAGCCTACCATCCTGCTCTTGTGCAATACAGCACTCACCAATTATCAGCCTGCCGTCCTCCCCTCTGTGCAATACAGCGTTCACCAATTATCAGCCTACCGTCCTCCCCTCCGTTCAATACAGCGTTCACCAATTATCATCCTACCGTCCTCCCCTCCGTTCAATACAGCGTTCACCAATTATCAGCCCACCACCCTCCCCTCCGTTCAATACAGCGTTCACCAATTATCAGCCCACCGTCCTCCCCTCTGTGCAATACAGCGTTCACCAATTATCAGCCTACCGTCCTCCCCTCCGTTCAATACAGCGTTCACCAATTATCATCCTACCGTCCTCCCCTCCGTTCAATACAGCGTTCACCAATTATCAGCCCACCACCCTCCCCTCCGTTCAATACAGCGTTCACCAATTATCAGCCCACCGTCCTCCCCTCTGTGCAATACAGCGTTCACCAATTATCAGCCTACCGTCCTCCCCTCCGTTCAATACAGCGTTCACCAATTATCAATGACCTCTCCTATCTCATGTCAAAAACTGACAATGGTCTCAACCAAATAAACATGGTCCTACTGTGCACTGTCTTACTGGGCTGAGAGATCTCTAATGAGATTGCTAATGGGGCTCCACCACTGTGAGTGCTAGCATCACACAAAATTCAAAAAACAATGTTTTGTTTAATCACGATCTCTCGCAGAACCCCGGTTGAGAAACCCTACCTTAACCCTTTTCTCCTTTGTGACTGTTACCCAGTTTCCTGTGTCCTGTACCTTGGGTGTAACCACCTCTCGCTACGTCCTGTCTATCACCTCTCAGCCTCCCAAGTGATCTGGAGTTCATCCAGTTCCAGCTCCAGCTCCTTAATGCTAGAAGCTGCAGCTGGATGCACTTCTCGCAGTTACAGTCGACAGCAACACGAGAGGTCTCCCTGCCTTCCCACATCCTGCAAGAGGAGCATTCCACTATCCTGCCTGTCATCCCTACCGTCCTAGCTGAGCAGGTACAAAGAAGAGAAGAAAGAACTTGAGAAAGGAATAATAATAATCAATAAATATCAAAAACATGCGATAATGAGTCCTTGAAAGTGCGTCCTTTGGTTGTGTGAGCATTTCAGTGATGGGGCAAGTGGAGATGAGTGAAGTTATCCGCACTAGTTCAAGAGCCCAATGGTTGAGGGGTAATAACTGTCCCTGAACCTGGTGGTGTGAGTCCTGAGGCCCCTGTACCTTCTTCCTGAGGACCTGAGTGCTGGCGTCTCTGATGATTTGTGCCACTTTCTCTTGACAATACTCCATGCAGATGTGCTCAGTGGTTGGGGAGGGCTTTACCTGTGATGGACTTGGTTGTATCCACTAACTTTTTATCAGGTTTTCCATTAAAGAGCATTGGTGATTCCACACCAGGCTGTAATGCAGTCAGTCGATATCCTTTCCACCGCACATCTATATAATTTATCAAGGTTTTAGATGTCATGCCGAATCTTCACAAACGACTAAGAAAGTAGAGATGCTGCCATGCTTTCTTTGTAATTGTGCTTATGTGCTAGGCATGGTCGGTAAGTCTCCAGATGGTACTAAATTAGATGGTATCATAGATGGTGATGAAGATGGTCTAAAACTTCAGTGAGATCTTGATCTGCTGTGTGAGTGATCCAAGCAAAGGGAAATGATGTTCACTCGAGTTAAGTGGCAAGTCAAACTAAGGCTGGGTTTCACAGTGAAAGGCAGGGACCTGAGATTTAATGTCTTCATGTAGAGGGGGGTCCCTATATGGAATGAGCTGTCAGAGGAAGTAGTCAAGGCAGGTTTAATGTTGAGGTGTGATCAGTATATGGATAATTATAAAGATCAGCTTTATTTGTCACATGTACATCAAAACATCAAAATATACAGTGAACCATATCAACGCACACAAAATGCTGGAGGAACTCAGCAGGCCAGGCAGCATCTAGGAAAAGAATACAGTCGATGTATCAGGCCAAAACTGAAGGGTCCTGCCGAAGGGTTTCGAGCCGAAACCTCGACTGTACTCCTTTCCTAGATGCTGCCTGGCCTGCTGAGTTCCTCTGCATTTTGTGTGTTTTACTTTGATTTCCAGTATCTGCAGATTTTCTCTTGTTAGTGAACTGTATCACATGCGTTGAGAATACGCTGGGGGCAGCCCACAAGTGAATGCTCCCAGCACCAACATAGCATGCCTACAACTTACCAACCCTAGACATACCCGTCTGGAATGTGGGAGGAAACTGGAGCACCTGGAGGAAACCACACAGTCACGGGGAGGACATACAGATTCATTACAGGCAGTGGTGTGATTCGAACCGTGTCCTTACAGCTGGTGTTGTAAAGCATTATGCTAACTGCTACAAAGGTTTGGAGGGATATAGTCCTATCTGTACTTATTTAGTGTAAATGGTCGGAATGGACAAGCTGAGCCAAAAGTTTTCTGTCCTTATGTTACTCTATAATTCTGAAAGTTTTTTTTTCTTACAGCTTTGGCATTAGTCATTCTGGAATTAACACACATGTTCTTCATGGATGCTACAAAGATGGAAAACCTCCAAGACCAGCTTTCTGGCACAGTCTTTATTCCCACACCAATGTTCTCCACAGCACTGCAGCTTTTCTGGAAAGCAGTCAGCACAAGTCATGCCTCAGACCCAGAGTCCTATATCGAGCACCAGCACCAGGTAATCCAGCGCTCAGGAACTATTGTTGCTGTTTTGTTGTGGAGGATGTGTTCCAGTCATTGCGAGGATGTCCCAGTGCGGCTGAATAGCCACCTACAGTTCAGGAAGTGTCCCAGTGAGATGGTGGAAGTACCTCAAGATTCAAATTTCTTTATCACATGCATATCTAACCACGAATATCCCACAACCGTGTCGCTGGCCTTCAAACGCGAAATGGAGGCTTAAACTCTGGCCTGACCTTTAATTCCCCTACATCTCTGTCCGTAAACTCTAACCTGACTTCTAACTCCTCTCTCTGTCCCCAAAACCATTTCTACAAAACTAAAAAAAACAAAAAACAACTAAATCTGTGGTGCAACCTTGATGGGGAGCGAGGCTCAGCGCCATCTTGGACGCCCCACAGGGCCTCAGCGTTGCCTCAGTTTTCATTCAAGGACAACGGAGAAGTGATTTCTTTTCCAGCTGTTGTCACTGACCATTTCCACACTGAGATAGAGTTCTCAACAGAGAAACAGCTGCTACATCCATCCAGGCGAGGGTATTATTCTTGCTTTGTATGATATGTGGCAGGAAGAGGAATTACTTCATCCAGGCTAAAAACCCTTACAACTAAAAAAAAGCCATAAGCAGAATAGCAGAGGGCCAACCACAACATACTTATATAGTAACACACGCATAAAATGCTGGAGGAACTCAGCAGCTCAGGCAGCATTTATGGAGGAGAATAATAGTCAATGTTTCAGGCCGAGACTCTTCCCCCCTGAAAAGGCGGGTGGGGGGTAGTCAGAATGTCAGGGGGAGGGGAAGGAATACAAGTTAGCAGGGGTTAGGTGAATCCAGATAAGGGGGAAGGTGGGTGGGTGGGTGGGCGGATAAAGTAAGAAGCAGGGAGATGATAGGTGGAAAGGGTAAGGGGCTGAAAAAGAAGGAATCTGATAGGAGAGGAGAGTGGACCGTGGGAGAAAGGGAGAGAGGAGGGGCACCAGGGGAATGTGATGGGCCGGGAAGGAGAGGAGAAGGGGTGTGAGGGTAACCAGAGTGGGGAATGGAAAAAGAGAGGATGGGGAGGGGGTAAGTAATCACCAGAAGTCCATGTTCGTGCCATCAGGTTAGAAACTACCCTCCACAGATGCTGCCTGACCTGCTGGGTTCCTCCAGCATTTTGTGAAAGTTGCTCTGGATTTCCAGCGTCTGCAGAATCTCTTGTGTTTATGATTAGTATGTGTATAGCACTTTTGGAATGGTCCCAGAACCGTTCACTGGGGCTGTACCACACAGAATTTGACAATGAGCCATTTGAGGAGTTATTGGGACAGATAATTGAAAGCTTGGCTGACATGTTTGGAAAAGTCCTTATGCAGAAAAGGGAGGGGAAAGGGGCAAAATAAAGGAGGGCAATCTAGGGGTAAGACAGACAACTGCACCAGTGGTAGAGTGAGTGAACATAGCTCACTAGCAGCCTGTGGCATGTTTAAATGCTAATCTTTTCCTTTAATGACAGAACTCAGCAGTCTCAGGTCCAAGCAGTGTGTAACTGACCCATGTGGATCTGCAAGGGCCGAGATTTGACTTCCATATGGTGTGTCAGTTATCCCTCCCTGCCCATGTAGCACCACACAGCTCGCTAGGTGTATGTTCTCTTCTGCACAGTACTGTATTTGTCAACGTGGAGCAGGGAGTGACTTCGTACATCTGGCAGGAGCGATGGAGTTTGGGAGTGGTGAGGGTGGAGCACTGCGGGAGGGGTGTGGGACAGGTAGCAGAGGGGTGCCAGGGGCGAGGGGTGATGCAGACACACCCAGTCCTGAGACACCAAGCAGGGTCATTTGATTCCAGACAATTGGTTTATTGACTATTACAGAATGTCTCTCTAGTACTTCCCACTCCCTCCCCTTTTCCCAACTATGATTCTCCTCTCCCTGCCCCCTTCACACTCTCAGTCCACAATAAAGACCCATATCAGAATCAGGGGTTTATCATCACTCACATAGGTCATGAAATTTGTTTTTTTTTGTGGCAGCAGTACAGTGCAATACATAAAATTACTACATTACTGTGCAAAAGTCTTAGCTACCCTAGCTATCCACACATTCCTAAGGCTTCTGCACAGTACTGTATATGGACTCAATGGTTATAGAGGGCAATGGTCCAGGTGTGGGTCAATGGACCTTGTCAGAATAACAATTCAGCATGGACTAGATGGGCCAAAGGGCCTGTTTTGGTGCTGTAGTGCTCTGTGACTCTATGAATGATTCTCAATTTGCCAACCGCCACTACTTCCATCCACCACTGACAGTTGTGCAGCTAATCAACAGAGCTTTATTCTGCCTTCTCCTCCCTTTCTTTCCTGTCCTGATGAAAGGCCTTGACCTGAAATGTCAATGGTTTATTCCCCTCTATAGATGCTGCCTGACCTGCTGAGTTCCTCCAACATTTTGTGTGTGTTACACCAAGACCTTATGCTCTGTGACTCTCTCCCCAAACTTTTCTGGGTTGTCCTTGATCAAAATATTCCTTTTCGACACAACTTTTGATCAAGGGACACAGCAGTTAGTTTAACACTTTACAGCACCAATGACCCTGGGTAATTTCCTGCCACTGTCTAAGCAATTTGTATGATCTCCCTGTGAGCATGGGAGTTTCCTCCGGGTGCTCTAATTTCCTCCCACATTCCAAAGGTTAGGGTTTGTAAGTTGTGGACAGGCCATGTTGGAGCTGTAACCATGGCGACACTTGCAGGCTGCCCCCAGCACATCCCTGGACTGTGTTGGTCATTGACACAAATGATCCATTTCACTGTTTGTCTCAATATATATGTAACAAATAAAGTTCGTCTTTAATCTCCTTTGTGGTCTTTGTGCCTAATACGTGATGTATTATTGCCTTTTAGATTTAATCCACAGTTCAAATTCGCATCTGAAGACTGGTAGCTGAAGTCAGTTGCCGGCATTATTTGCTATATGTGCTGACCCCAAAAAGCACTCTAACACATACCACTCTGAGATTAATTTTCCGTGGGCACACTCAGCAAATCTGTAGAATAGTAACCATAACAGGATCAATGAAAGATCAACCAGAAGACAACAAACTATGTGAATGCAAATATAAATAACCAGAAGATGAAATAACAACATAAAGAGCCCTTACAATGAGATCATTGGTTGTGGGGCAATTGAGTGTAGTTCTCCCCCGTTGTTCAAGAGCCTGATGGTTGAGGGGTCGTAACTGTTCTTGAACATGGTGGTGTGAGTCCTGAGGCTCCTGTACCTTCTACCTGATGGCAGCAACAAGAAAAGAGCATGGCCTGGCTGGTGACGATCTCTGATGATGGATGCTGCTTTCCTACGACAGCATTTCATGTAGAGGAGCTCAATGGTTGGGAGGGTTTTGCCCGTGATGTACTAGGCCGAATCCACCATGGCAGGCCATGATGCAGCCAATCAATACACTCTCCACTACACACCTACAGAGGTTTGTCAGAGATTTTCATGACACGCCAAATCTCTGCAGACTCCCATGAAAGTCGAGGCACTGCTGTGCTTTCTTTGCCATTATATTCACATGCTGGGGCCAGAACAGCTCGTCTGAAATAGTTACACACAGGAACCTAAAGCTGCTAACCCTCTCTATTTCTGATCCTCCAGTGAGGATTGGTTCATGGACCTCTGATTTCCCTCTCCTGTTCCTTGGTTTTGCTGACATTGTGACAGGTTGTTATTATGACACCGCTCAGCCAAATTTTCAGTCTCTCTCCTGTTTGCTGATTCATCACCCCCTTTGATATGGCCCGTAAGAGTGGTGTCATTAGCAAACTTGAATATGGCATTGAAGCTGTGCTTGGCCACACAGTTGTAGGTGCAAAGCGCGTAGAGCCGGGGGCTAAACAGACATCCCTGTGGTGCACCTACTGATGGAGATGGTGAAGGAGATGTTTTTGCCAGACTGAACTTCGGGATTTTATTAAATGCTGCAGAGAGATTTTGATGTACTTGTGGGGCTAGGGAAGGGCAAATGGCTGGACTTGCGTTCAAGGACTTCTCCTGGGCAGATAGGTGTGGATATGTCCGCTGAGGGTTGGCTTCACTTTCCTTCCTCCCACCCCACAGCTTCTGTGTGGAGAGCTGGGCTCCGTCTACGACTGAGGCTTCAGCAAAAGTGTGTGGGTGGGGGGGGTCCCCTGACTGAGCGACAAAGACATGGAACTAGAGAGTGATCGACGGGGCAGGAGGCA
This sequence comes from Mobula hypostoma, assembly GCF_963921235.1. Lineage (NCBI taxonomy): Eukaryota > Metazoa > Chordata > Chondrichthyes > Myliobatiformes > Myliobatidae > Mobula > Mobula hypostoma. The sequence continues at coordinate 8,291,987 of NC_086115.1, forward strand.
AGAGCAAAGGGGCTGGGTTTCCAAATCAGCAGGTCAGGCAACACCTATGGAGGGGAAGTAACAGCTGACGTTTTGGGCCAAGACCCTCCATCACAGTTTTGGAGACACAAGAGACAGCAAACGCTGGAATCTGCTGGACAAACTCAGCGGACCAGGCAACACTGGTGATGGAAGAAGAGGGAAGGATTGTCAATCTGAACAGGGTTTGACCTAAAACGTCCACATTTTCTCCCCCCACACTTCTCCAACAGATGCTGCTCAACCAGCTGAGTTCCTCCAGGAAAGAGCTGCTTCAGCAGGTTTTTGGAAGGTGGGAAGGAACAGGAGCAACTGGAGAAACTCCACATGGGTCACTGGTTGATATGATTGAGGCATTTAAGGAGCTGTTAGACAGGCACGTGAATATGCAGCGAATGCAGGGATACCTATCATGAGGAGGGAAAAGGGATTATTCTCCTTTGACATCGTGTCTAGAACAGATATTGTTGGCTGAAAGGCCTGTTCCTGTTCTTTATTGTTCCACATTCTAAATGTACAAGCTAGGTAGGAAGAACACAACACACATAAAAGTTGCTGGTGAACGCAGCAGGCCAGGCAGCATCTCTAGGAAGAGGTACAGTCAACGTTTCGGGCCGAGACTCTTCGTCAGGTCTAACTGAAGGAAGAGATAGTAAGAGATTTGAAAGTGGGAGGGGGAGGGGGAGATCCAAAATGATAGGAGAAGACAGGAGGGGGAGGGATGGAGCCAAGAGCTGGACAGGTGATTGGCAAAAGGGATATGAGAGGATCATGGGACAGGAGGCCCAGGGAGAAAGAAAGGGGGAGGGGGGGAAACCCAGAGGATGGGCAAGGAGTTATAGTGAGAGGGACAGAGGGAAAAAAAGAGAAAAGGGAAAATAAATAAATAAGAGATGGGGTAAGAAGGGGAGGTGGGGCAATAATGGAAGTTAGAGAAGTCAATGTTCATGCCATCAGGTTGGAGGCTACTCAGACAGAATATAAGGTGTTGTTCCTTCAATCTGAGTGTGGCTTCATCTTGACAGTAGAGGAGGCCAGGGATAGACATATCAGAATGGGAATGGGGCATGGAATTAAAATCTGTGGCCACTGGGAGAATCGGTTTTTCTTAGCAGAGAGGTCAGCAAGTATTCTGTAAGGATTTGATTAGGAAGATGATTAGAGGGGTTGAACAAATATTTATTTCTCTCAACGATTTCTGAGGATCTCTCCTCAGTGGGCACTTAACTGGACACCTCCTGTACCTAATAAAGTGGCCACCAAGTGACCTGTATGTTTGTGGACATCTGCTGCTGTAGCCCATCCACTTCATGGTTCAACGTGCTGCAAGTTCAGAGATGCTCTTCTGCACACCACCATCATACTGTGTGGTTATTTGAGTTACTGTTGCCCTTGAACCAGTCTGGCCATTCTCCTCTGACCTCTCTCATTAACAAGTGCTTCTGCCCACAGAACTGCCACTCATTGGATTTTTTTTTTTTGGTTTTTGCACCATTCTCTGTAAACTCTAGAGACTGTTGTGTATGAAAATCTCAGGATATCAGCAGTTTCTGAGATACTCAACCCACCCCGTCTGGCACCAACAGTCATTCCACTGTCAAAGTCATTTAGATCACATTTCTTCCTCATTCTGATGTTTGATCTGAACAACAACTGAACCTTCTGACCATGTCTACATGCTTTTACGCATTGAGTTGCTGTCACGTGATTGGCTGATTAGATAGAAACATAGAAACACAGAAACACAGAAAACCTACAGCACAATACAGGCCCTTCAGCCCACAAAGCTGTGCGGAACATGTCCTTACCTGAGAAATTACCTAGGGTTACCCATAGCCCTCTATTTTTCTGATCTCCATATACCTGGCCAGGAGTCTCTTAAAAGACCCTATCGTATCTGCCTCCACCACCATTGCCGGCAGCCCATTCCACGCACTCACCACTCTCTGAAAACTTACCCACTCTCCAAAACTTACCCCTGATATCTCCTCTGTACTTACTTCCAATTATCTTAAAACTGCCCTCTCGTGTTAGCCATTTCAGCCCTGGGAAAAAGCCTCTGACTATCCACACGATCAATGCCTCTCATTATACTGTACACCTCTATCAGGGCACCTCTCGTCCTCCATCGCTCCAAGGAGAAAAGGCCGAGTTCACTCAACCTATTCTCATAAGGCATGCTCCCCAATCCAGGCAACATCCTTGTAAATCTCCTCTGCACCCTTTCTATAGTTACCAGAACTGAGCACAGTACTCCAAGTGGGGTCTGACCAGGGTCCTATATAGCTGCAACATTACCTCTCGGCTCCTAAACTCAATCCCACGATTGATGAAGGCCAATACACCATATGCCTTCTTAACCACGGAGTCAACCAGCACAGCAGCTTTCAGTTTCCTATGGACTCCGACCCCAAGATCCCTCTGATCCTTCACACTGCCAAGAGTCTTACCATTAATGCTATATTCTGCCATCATATTTGACCTACCAAAATGAACCACCTCACATTTATCTGGGTTGAACTCCATCTGCCACTTCTCAGCCCAGTTTTGTATCCTATCAATGTCCCGTTTAACCTCTGACAGCCCTCCACACTATCCACAACACCCCCAACCTTGGTGCCATCAGCAAATTTACTAACCAATCCCTCCACTTCCTCATCCAGGTCATTTATAAAAATCACAAAGAGAAGGGGTCCCAGAACAGATCCCTGAGGCACACCACTGGTGACCGACCTCATGCAGAATATGATCCGTCTACAAGCGCTCTTTGCCTTCTGTGGGCAAGCCAGTTCTGGATCCACAAAGCAATGTCCCCTTGGATCCCATGCCTCCTTACTTTCTTTATATTTGTTTTGAGCAGGTGTACAGGTGTGCCTACTAAAGTGGCTGCTGAGTATAGTTTTCATTATTTGGGAGGGTGGCAGGAGCCTTTATTGCATTTAAAAAGACTCAATGAGAACTTGAAGAACTGTGAATGAAGAACAGAGGAATGGGATGAAACTAAAATCATTCTTGGTCAGCACTGAGCTGATGGGCCAAATCACCCCTCTGTGCACTGTTAACTTCTATGATTTTCTAATTACGTTTCCTCCAACTCTTCTCTGCTCCTCCAACCTATCAACAATGAGGACCTGCTGAGCTCCTCCAACACTTTGTGTGTGTGGCTCTGGATTTGCAGCATCTGCAGAATCTCTTGTGTTTGTAACCACTCATGCCTGGTTTCATGTGAATCCGTCTATCCTGGCCAGTCATATCATTCCTGAAGAGCAGCACACAAAACCTGTACACAACACTCCTGCAGGAGGCAAACAAGTACATAAAAAAGATTAAATTGACCAAGATTTCTTGTTTTCCATACATTTTCTCTCCCTTTTTATAAAGCTTAATGATGTCATGCGTTTTGTTCATACATTATGCACCATATTGATATAAGAAGAACGGTAGCCAGCAATAAAGAACGACTCCGTCAAACATCAGATGAGAAGCACCCTCTACATGGTCACACACCTACATCCAGCTGCCTAAAGTCAAGGAAGAGCTTCATGAACAGTATTGTTCCATTACAATCAACCCTATCTGAAGCCCCCATCGCCTTGTGGAAAGACCGGCTCGCCAGTCTCAAACAACCCCCAACGATGGGAATTCCACCGGGTGAAAGCCTTCCCCCAGGAGCTAATTGCAACTGGGCAACCTGGAAGTGCCTTAACAGACTTAGGACTGGTGTAGGTCGTTCAAAGGTGTCACTAAGCAAATGGGGATATACAACCAGCCCGACAACTTGTGAATGTGGAACTGAGCCACAAATTATGCAACATCTCCTGCAATGCCCATCACTAGAGGAACCCTGTACTGTTGCAGATCTTGCCAAATTCAACAACAAGGCGCAAAAATGTGTCCAGTTCTGGCTGGGCCATGTATAGACTGTCCATGGACACGATAAGAAGAAGAAGACCATATTGACATGTTGATACATCAATATATTGATGCAATTAGCAGGAAGGCACGTCAGTGGCTACATTGTATAAGGAGTTTGAAGAGATTTGGTATGCTCATGAAGATTCCAACATATTTTTACAGATGCCCCATGGAGAGCATTCTAACTGGTAGATGTACCATGGAGAGCATTCTAACTGGTCGATGTACCATGGAGAGCATTCTAACTGGTCGATGTACCATGGAGTGCATTCTAACTGGTCGATGTACCATGGAGAGCATTCTAACTGGTCGATGTACCATGGAGAGCATTCTAACTGGTCGATGTACCATGGAGAGCATTCTAACTGGTCGATGTACCATGGAGTGCATTCTAACTGGTCGATGTACCATGGAGAGCATTCTAACTGGTTGATGTCCCGTGGAGAGCATTCTAACTGGTCGATGTACCATGGAGAGCATTCTAACTGGTAGATGTACCATGGAGAGCATTCTAACTGGTCGATGTACCATGGAGAGCATTCTAACTGGTCGATGTACCATGGAGTGCATTCTAACTGGTCGATGTACCATGGAGAGCATTCTAACTGGTTGATGTCCCGTGGAGAGCATTCTAACTGGTCGATGTACCATGGAGAGCATTCTAATTGGTTGATGCCCCATGGAGAGCATTCTAACTGGTTGCATCGCTGTCTGAATATGGACACATCAATGTACAGGATCGGAAAAAGCTGCAGAGGGTTGCAAATTCTGCCAGCTCCATCACGTGTGCTAGAGTCCCCAACATAGAGGACACCTTCAAAAAGCAATGCTTCAAAAAGGCGGCATCTATTATTAAAGAGCACCATCACCCCAGACCTCTTCTCATTACTACCATCCGAGAGGAAATACAGGAGTCTGAGGACACACACTCAATGTTTGGGAACAGCTTCTTCCTTTCCACCATCGGATTTCTGAATGGATCTTGAACCCATGAAACTGCCCTGTGATTTTTTCTCTCTTTTTGTACTATTTAATTTATTTATTTGATACATATTTCATATTGTAATTTATAGCATTTTATATATTGTGCTGTACTGCTGCTACAAAAAGCAAATTTCCCGACATATGCCAGTAATATTAAACCTGATTCTGATTCTACACTCAAAAATTGACTCTTTATTTCCTCGCACTCTTTTTAAAACCATATCATATGTTCCTTCCGAAATGCATCATCTTAAACTTCTCTGAATCGAATTGCATCCACCAGTCTTTCCAACAGCCTGCCCCCATCGTCATGGGGGTCTATCAGATAGCTGAAGAGCCTGAAATGCCACAGTGCCAGGTTCGGGAACGGTCAATCAATAATAAACTTACTCTGAGCATTGAACTTTGACTTTTCCTCAGTCTTTGCTAACCTTCTAAATATAATGCCAACAGAAAATTTCAAAAATGTATTCTGTAAGCCCAGGACAGAATCTCTAAACTTGATTAAAAAGAGCTGCAGATTTTGCATTGAAACCCACAGAACTTATCACCGATGAAACTGCATATAATTTATCATTTGGTCTATTATTTGTCTGACTTTAAAATCGTTCCAATTTCCCCCTTCCTTTCCCCTCGCACCCTCCAAATGCTTCCTGCTTAAACTTATCTCCAATATAGATTAGATTTGATTAGCTTTATTGGTCACATGTACATCGAAACGAAAAATTAAATAAATTGTATGCATTAAAGACCAACACAGCCCAAGGGTGTGCTGGGGGCAGACCACAAGCGTCACCCTGCTTCCAGCACCGAAGGAGCATGACCACAGCTACTAAGCCTAACCTATACATCTTTGGAATTTGGGAGGGGACCAGCGCACCCGGAGGGAGTACGTACAAACTGCTTACAGACAGCAGCGGGAATTGAACCCCTGAAAAGTGTTATGCCAACCTCTAAGTGAACGTGCCACCTTTGGAAAGGTGTATAATCACTGAATCTGTTTTCAATCTCCTTTCGGGAAGCATATTCCAGACCATACCAGTTCTTGTTAAAGATACAAAAAAATGTTTATAATTAGAGTCTTTCAACATTCCTTGTGTTTAAACATGACCCTTGTATCACCCACTATGGAAATGTTCTCTCCAAGATATTGAAGGGTTGGTCTGGCGTTCATCCAGAAAGGGGAGATACACCTGTAGAAAACATACAGTAAATATTTAAAGTGACGGGGTTTGGATAGACATTTTAGTACATCCACACATAATCCCTGGAGACAGATGAAGATGTTTGCCAGTGATCCTGGAACTGATTTTTCCGGTACTGTATCCTGGACAGAATGATTTTAGATCCTAAAAGACACGTGAAGTGGATGATCTTCCTCCCTAATAAAATCCCCACTGCTACAATTCTAATTAAGTACAGAAGATCCCCAAGTTTGCTTACTATTTTAAGAACAATGGGATAATGACCAGAACATCTGGTGGTTGAATAATAAATGAGTATGAAGCACTGATTTAGGTCAGTCACAGCCATGAGGTATGAAACAGACTACTTCAACCTTCACATTTTTCCAGCATGAGATAATTCTTACAAGTCTTCCTTACTTTAACAGAAGCACAATTGGTTTGGTTAACTTTTTTTACACACTATTCACACCAGGTGTAGCAAAAATAATCACCATTGGTTATTTTTTTTTTAAATAGGAGATTTTAATATTTTAAAAAAATATGTTGTCCAGTATGACAATCTGAGGCTGCCAGAGGCAGCTGTGGGTGGGTGGATAGGAGGTGCATATCAAACCAGTACCTGTTAGGAGCACAGTAAATATTTGGCAAGAGGCAAGAGTGCAGTATTACCTCAGTCGATGACAGGCCTCAACAAAGCCCTCGTCAGTTTGAATCCATACTTGCAGGTGAGGGGAGCAACACGTGAGAGAGTTTTACAGGCTGGATAAGTCAAAAAGCAGTCAAATCTGGAGATACTATAAACAGACAAATTCTTATTATCCGCACTGATTACTTCAGACACAGCAAAGCCAGAGAAACTTAATTCCTAAGGGATTGGTTGAGTTATTTGTCTTGTCTGCTTTTAATCCCATGTCCACAGCCTATACACTTTCTTTCATACATGATTACCACAAGAACAGTTCTGTTTTTGACTAAGCCTTCCCATTAAGTAATGTAAACATTCACAACCAAATCCTATGGTCAGTCTTCCACTAAGCCGGCCCAGGCTCTTGACTTTTGGCATTGTCATGATGGCCAGCCCTCTCCTATAAAACTCACACGTCACTCTGCACTTTTGTTTCCAGAATTTTCTCCCATTAGAAAATAGTCGACGCCTTTAGTCTTTCTACCAAAGAGTATACCCATATACTTCCCTACACTATATTCCACTTGCCACTTCTTCTGCAGACTCTTTGTTTCCTGATCCTAGATTTGACTTTGAGAAAAGATGGGGTTCTTTTGCCCGTTATTATCATTTGACTTGAGTTAATAAAGATGGTCCTTTTCTGATGCTTGGTTATATGAATTTGGTTGGCGGATTGATGTCTTTTTTTTATGGAAGCTTGTATGGCGCATAGCTCCGGGTTTGTGCTCCTAATGGGTTGTTTTTTTCCCCCTTTTTTTTAGTTATTAGGGGTTTTTCTCTGTTTTAGTTAGTAGGGGTTCTTTTTTTTTCTTCTTTCCTTTTTTCCATAAAAAAAAGCTTTAATACTTTGTTTTTTGATTATTATTGATATACTGTTTAGCCTGGTTGATAGTTTAACTTTTACTCTACATATGGATATGTTATCTTGATTATTTTGATGTATTTTTTTCTGCTGTTGATTTTCAGTAATAATTAACAAAAAGATTTAAAAAGAAAAGACTCTTCGTTTCCTCAACACAACCTGCCCCTCCACCTATCTTTGTATTTTCTGTAAACTTAGTCGCAAAGCCAGCAATTCCATTAATAGCACCCAACACTGAGCCTGCTGGATATGGCTAGTCCTTGACAAGCAACAAAAAAGGCCCCTTTTATTCCCACTCTTTGCCTTCTGCCTGCCTGCCAGCCAGCCAACCGTCTGTCCAGGCTGGTATCATTCCTGTAATACCATGGGCTCTTAACTTGTTTAACAGGCTCATGTGTGGCACCTTGACAAAGGTCTTCTGAAAATCCAAGTACACAACTTCCACAGACTCTCGTTCATCTATCCTGGCTTTTATTTCAAGTTCAAGTTTAATTGTCTTTCAACCATCCATGAAAACCCATGAATACAGGCAGAAAAACACAGTAGCAACAGTCAAACAGAGCGCAGGGCACAGACAGCACATATAATTACAATGGCAGTAAACAGTCACAAAAAAAAAGCCCAAGTCCCTGAGTATCATGATCTGTAGATTGATTGAGGTTGGGATGCTGAACTGGGGCTACATTTCTGCAAGAGCAAGCCCGTGGCAGTCCAATCATCACGCAATCCAGCTTGTCTTCCACCAAGCGAGCACCGGAGGGTAACACCAACAGAAGGGTCAGCCCCCCAACCTAGCATAGACGCCTGCCACTCCACACTACCTGTCGCGTCTCCTCACCTGGCAACTGCAACAGGCAAACCCAGGGCATGAGGGCCTGGTCCACTCAACAACCAAGGCCATGCAGCTCTCTCGCCATCAGTCTCACCAATGAACCAGCAGTGTCTGGCGATCGTTAAAAAGATGTTAAAGACGAAGAATTACACCCTTGTTTGGACCCAGAGAGGCCAATGTGACAGGGTATGCCACCATTTTACTGGAAGATATTTCCACAAAGAATTAAAACAGAATTCTTTGGCTTATTTTATCATGTGCCTCTAAGTACCCTGAAACCTCATCTTTAATCTTGTGAACTAATAGTCTGCTAATTGGCTGATAATTTCCTGCCTTTTGTCTCATTCTATATCCTAGTTGGTGAAGCTAGTCCTTTTATGTGAGAACCCAGAAGGTAATATGGATTTTGAGTGAAACTATTTATATGCAAGGATACCTGCACCACAAAGAAGATGCTAAGCAGTTGGAATATAAAAGCAACAAACTTGTTGCTTCTGTAATCGTGTCCTTTTTTCCCCCAAAATCTTAGCTCCCTAACTCAATGACCTACTCAAGAGCTTTCTGTCCTGGAATTACCTTCTTGAAACCAACATCCTTGCATTTGCAGTAAGGTCCAGTGGTTAGGAATATCCAGGTGAAATCTCTTGCTAATTTTCTCCACCCTTTACCCAACACCACCTGAGGTGCTTTCCTCTCCATTTGCTGACATGCTGGAAATACCACAAAGTATTTTTCTTGGGTAAGTATGACTGCAAGTGAGCATCCAGGAAAATTCCAATTATATATATTGACATGAATAACTAGATGATAATAATTCGATTGAGAAAATTGCTGTATAACCTTTTGAGACTCTCAAAATATTTATTATTTACGTGTATAGATAAAATAATGCCGATGAGAACTTGGGTTAAACTGGATGCAAATATTATTCTTAATTGTGAAAACTGGTAGAGTGCAGTACAGGGCCTTCAGTCCATGGCATTGTGCTGACCTTCTAACCTACTTGAAGATCAAGGAGACTTGGCATTATTTTATCTATACACATAAATAATAAATATTTTGAAGGTCTCAAAAGGTTATACAACATTTTTCTCAATCAAATTATTATCATCTAGTTATTCATGTCAATATATATACATAATTGGAATTTTCCTGGATGCTCACAAGATTAAGAGGCATGGATAGAGTGGAGAGCAGAAATGGCTTAATACAAGGGGGCATAATCTTAAATGTGACTGGAGGAAAGTATAGGAGTGATGTCAGAGGTAGTTTTTCACAGGGAGAGGTGGGTGCATGGAACACCCTGCCAGAAGTGGTGCTAGAGGCAGATACTTTAGAGCATTTAAGTAACTTTTAGATAGGCACATGGATGATAGAAAAATGGAGCGTTATGTAGGAGGGAAGGGTTAGGTTGATCTTGCCACAACATCATGTGTCAAAGGACCAGTAATGTAGTAATGCTGTAATGTAGCTGCTTTATTTGATACAGGAGGTACCTAATTCTGAGTGTATGTCCATGATCCTCTGCTGCTGTAGCCCATCCACTTCAAGGTTTGACATGTTGTGGATTCAGAGATGCTCTTCTACACACCACTGTTGTAACATGTAGTTATCTGAGTTACTATCGCCTTCCTGTCAGCTTGAACCATTCTCCTCTAACCTCTCTCGTTCATTCGTTTGACAACAGAACTATCGCTCACTGGATTTTTTTTTTATTTCTCACATAATTCTCTATAAACTCTAGAGATTGTTGTGTGTGAAAATCCAAGATCAGTAGTTTTTGAGATACTCAGACCACCCTGTCTGGCACCGATAATCATTCCACGGTCAAAGTCACTTAGATCACATTTCTTCCCATTCTGATGTTCAGTCTGAACAACAATGAAACTTCTTCATCATGTCTGCATGCTTTTATGTATTGAGTTGCTGCCACATAATTGGCTTATTAAGTATTTGCATTAATGAGGTATACAGATGTCCCCAATATAGTGCCCACTGAGTGTATGTTCTATGTAAGATGCAGAATATCTTATATCTCCAACCTTCTAGTTTGATTCTTTACTTGAGCCCTCCAGTAAACCTTTTGTCATTTGATGTTCTATACCCATCACAATTTCCCTCTTTTATTGCCCCTAAATGTGTTTTAAAGCTTAACAGACTTCAAGTTTCATTCAGGTTCTAGTGACAACTCATCCACCAGTTATCTTCACTCAGTTTCTCTCTGCAGAAACATTGTCTGTTTCTATTCAGTGCTTCAGCTTCAAATATTTTAAACACTAATAATTTCAAAGACAAGAGACTTTGTAAATATGCTGCTTAAGAAATCACTACAAAGAGAATCGGAAGCTGGAGATTTTAGTACATAGAACAGACCTTCAGTCCACCATGTCTGCACTGTCAATGATTCAATCTATAACTTCCTGTTTTATCCCTGTCACCCTTACATAAAAAGAACAACATTGCATTCGGGGAGTCCCAATCAATATTGGGAAAGCTGCACTCACCCACTATAATATCTCAATGTTCAATGGTTCTGTTCCACTAATTGCTGCTGATGCCCTTACCGAATTTTCATTGCTAACCTTTGTTTACTAGTGTAGTAACTGAGTCAGATAGGCTGGTTAAATATTTTCATGAAAATTAAAATTACTTGAGTCGTGAAGTAAATATGATACACACATAAAGTGACACATTGCCCATGCTACCCCTCTCCCCAATCACTACCAAATACTTAACGAAGACCATAAACTCCATCACTACCGAATACTTAACATAGACTATAAACCCTAATCACTACCGAATACTGAACGAAGACCATGCTAACAGGTGCTATACAAATGTAAGTTGCTATTGATCTATACACAGTCTATTCACATATTATCTGCACACACAATTTTAGTTACCTCCAAGAGACATAGATACTATTCTGTGCCAAGAACTTCCTTCTCTGTTACGATGGCATACACTCCAAGTTAAATCCAATACCTAAATACAGTTCTTATTTCTGGAAAGGTTCCTCATAGCAAATTTATTGAAAGAAGATTCCTCCCCTTTTATACTAATACTCAACTTCTTTATCAGCATCATCAAATTGTGGCTCATGGTTCATTGCCATCACAGCACACTTCCTATTGAGCACGACAACACATTTTGGGGAAATAAAACATTAAAGCAATTCTGTATCGTCATTCTTTTCAATAACTCAAAAGTTATTTCAAACTATTAACTCCTAAAATAAATGTTACTGTACTTCTCACAAACTTGAGAAAATCTGCAGATGCTGGAAATCCAAGCAAAGCACCAAAATGCTGGAGGATCTCAGCAGGCCAGGTGGCATCTATGGAAAAGAGTAAAGTCTCTGGTCTGAATAAAGTTACTATACTTCTCACTGCTTTAGAAGAACTAAAGATCAATCCCATTCTCCCTTTTTATCAGGCAAAAGCTTTTAAAACATGAACACAAGGCTCAGAGGAAACTTCTATCCCACTGTTATAAGGCTCATGACTGGACCTCCTGCACATTATTGATGCCTTCATAATCTACTCAGTCATGGCCCTTGCACTTTATTGGCTGTTGGCACTGTTCTTTCTCTGTAACTGCAACACTATATACAGTTGTAAGAAAGTTTGTAAACTCTTTGTAATTACCTGGCTTTCTGTATTAGTTACTCATAAAATGTTGTCTGATCTTCATCAAAGTCACAACAATAGACAAGCACAAATAACACACAAACAATTGTACTTCTCATCAATACTGAGTACACCATTTAAACAATCACAGCCTAGGTTGAAAAAAGTATGTGAACCTCTGGGGTAATCCCTTCTACAAAAGCTATTTGGAATCAGGTGATCCAATCATTAAGATAAGACTGGAGGTGTGGGTTGTAGAGGTGCCTTTGTGAATAAAAAAATTCACAAAGTCAGGTTACCGACAGCTTGCTCTTCTCAAGAAAGATCTGTTTATGTGCACCATGCCTCGATCAAAACAACTTTCAGAGAACCTTTTAAGCTGGTAAAAGGCTACAAAAGCATTTCTAAAGACCTGAATGTTCATCGGTTCACAGTAAGAGAAATTGTCTCCAAGTGGAGGAAACTCAGTACTGTTGCTATTCTTCTGAGGAGTGGGCATCCTGAAAAGATCACCATGTGAAATGCTGAGGGTGGTGAAAAAGAACACAAGGGTAACAGAAAAAAACCTGCAGAAATCTCTAGAACTTGTTAAAGTCTCTGTTCATGTGTCCACTATAAGAAGAACACTGAACAAGAATGGTGTTCGTGGAAGGACACCACAGAAGAAACCACTGCTCTCCAAAAAAAAAATTGCTGCATGTCTCAAGTTTGTGAAAGACCAGCTGGATGTTCCACATTTCTGGGACAATGTTCTGTGGACAGATGAGACTAAAGTTAAACTTTTTGACAGAAATGTACAACGCTATGTTTGGAGGAAAAAACATACTACACACCAACACAAAGACCACATCCCAACTGTGAAGCATGGTGGAAGGAGCATCATGGTTAGGAGCTGCCCCAGGGCCTGGACAGCTTGCAATCATTGAGCGAACAACAAATGCAAAATTGTATCAAGACATTTTACAGAATATCTGGGTAGTGGTCTGTCACCTGAAGCTTAATAGAAGTTGGATGATGCAACAATACGTAGATCCAAAACACAAGAGAATCAAGAACAGAATGGTTTAAAGAGAAGAAAATGTGTGTTTGGGAATGGCCAAGTCAGAGTCCAGACCTTAACCCAATCGAGATGCAGTGGCATGACCTGAAGAGGGCTGTTCATGCAAGGTATCCCAGAAATATTGATATATTGAAAGTTTTGTATGGAGGAATGGTCTAAAATTCCTTCTCGTCATTGTGTAAGTCTGATCAGTAGCTACAGGAAACATTTGGTGGAGGTTATTGCTGCTAAAGGAGGTTCTACCAGTTATTAAATATAAGGGTTCACATACTTTTTCCAGCCTGGACTGTGAATGATTAAACAATGTGTTCAATAAAGACATGAAAAGTACAATTATTTGTGTGTTAAGTTTAGGCAGATTGTGTTTATCTATTATTGTGTCTTAGATGAAGATCAAACCACATTTTTTGAGTAATTAATGCAGAAAACCAAAGGGTTCACGTACTTTTTTTCTGCAAATGTATTCTGCATTTTGTTATTGCTTTGCCAGAATAAGGTGGGCGGAGGGGGAAGGAGAACAAGTTGGTACTTGATAGGTGAGACCATATGAGGGGGAAGCTGCATGTGTGGATCTCCCTTACCTGGTCTCCCCTATCACCTGCCAGCTTGTACCTCTTCCTCTCCTCTCCCCACCCCGCTCCAACCTTATTTTGGTTTCTGATCCTTTCCTTTCCAGTCCTGAAGGATTTTGGCCCAAAATATCGACCATTTATTCCCCTCTATAAACGCCACCTGACCTGCTGCATTCCACCACCATTCTGTTTTGTCTGTTGCTCAAGATTTCCAGCATTTGCAAAATCCCTTGGTTATTTCTAAGCGGCATTTTTTTTTGTGAATTTAGTGATAAAATATTGGGATGGGAAGAAAGATACTCTAAATTACAAAATATAACTGACAGCTTTCTTTACAGCCATAGTGAACGGATGATCATAGCTATTGGTAATCAGCAGTGGGAGACGGCGTGGGGTAGTTTAAACTTCTTGGCAGATTTGGCAAACCTATTCATTCAGACTTTAAAACTCAAGCCTCACATCATTTAACCTCTTCTTTCTGATTCATATTATTATTGTAACTATGGTGCCAAATTGGATCATTGGGACATCACATTAAAAAATAGAGAAAGCAATGGGTGAACTAGAATGAAATCAATGCCATATTGAGATTTTTATTAAACAGTCTTTATTTCATGAACAAGACATTCTGCATTTGAATTACATGTACCGTGTGATCTATGACAAAATACCACATTCTTTATCTTTCAACAACTGTAAAGCTGGAAACAGTTGATAACACAGGAACAATATGAATTCAACCATGGAATATCTACAGCCATTGAAGAATGCAATGCTGACTGCATGTGAAAGGACTACAGGCATTTATACTTTATCAACACAGACAAAAATAAAACACATGCTGTTTAAACTCCGGGGGGGGGGGGGTGCAAGTTTAACAAGCACATATTGTGTTTTCTAAAAAGTGTGAATAGGAAGGAGCTGCATGAAAAAGAGAGGGTCATTTAAATTGACTGCAATGTGATTTTGTACAGCTTTAAAAGTACAATATCACTCACAGAGAATACATTGGGCAAAAAAAAAACCAAAGTAATTATCCTCTTCAAAAAAGTTCAATGCTCAATAATAACCATTCCTCTTCTACCATCTTCACAATGACAAAATTTACAAATGCAAATTGAAGAGAATATCAGTAAAAGGATAGATGGCAATAATGGGATTGGATCTGGAACCTGGATTTGATTGATTAGGGACAGAAGACTTCATCCATTAACCCTGATGGAGAATGCCAGTAGAAATCATGATAAGAATTTTTAGGTGCAGAAAAGAAGCATTTTCCCAGTTCAAAATTTGAGACCAACAGACTGCTGATTATCTATGCTGTCTGTAAATGGGTAGTAGTTGATTAAAATTGATTTGAACGGACAGGTCAAGGACTTTCTTCTATTAAATATTGAGATGGCTTCTTTGAACACAGATGAAAAGAAATTGTTGTGTATATTAGAACCTTAATTAGTAGTAGTTCAGTGACACAGATTCCCTTTCACTATAGCAGGACATGAGGGCTGTTCTGAGTTGCTATTGAAAACAAATTTAACTGTTCAGATTGGACTAAATAAAACAAATGACCTGAGGTTCAGCAGCTTTTGGGGTGCAAAAGGTCAATGAACACCATCATATGTAAAGCATTTTGTAGCTGCCTCTACAAGGAGTGAAATCCATTAAATTTAACTTTTATATTATGTGGATAAACTATGTTTTCATGTGTCATCTAGGTGGGTATTAACTTTATCAAATTCCAAACTTCTAAATCATACTTGTGTAAGTGAACGTGGACATCTTCACAGACTCTCCCATGAAGCTTAGCAGCTACGTGATTGCGTACAGCTGAGAGTTATTAATAATGATTAGTCATGCATTCAATTTGCAGAATGAAAAATAATAGTTTGAAATGAACAAAAGGTCATTAACTTCCTAGAGTAAAGAAATCACTAATCAAATGCACTTGCCATTTTTTAAAGCAATGGTCTGGCTGCTGTTTGATTCCAGTTTAAAGGTTTTCAGGGTTTGGACACTTACAAGTTAATCTTAATCTAAGAAGCTTTAATCTCAAAAACCACTTTGTTATTGCCAAAAGAAGGCTGATTACTGAATTTAATCAGTGAAATTAGCACTTCAGCCTTCAAAGGACAGCTTGTCAGTGAATATTTGCTATTTTAATCCAGTGATAGCCATATCACCATTGGTGTTTTAATGTCATTGATAACATTGGTATATGCCAATTTCTAGAACCATGTGATCCATTTATTATGAAAACCTTTCACCACTGAATGGATCAAAACCTGCAAATAATTATGCCACTAAAGGAATTGATTGTCATAAAACAGCTGTGTTCCACTATGAAAAATAAGTTCCTTCTCAGTGAGACAGAGAGAAGACTTGCCTTTGAATAATTTTTAGTAGCACGAAAAGCAACTATATAAACTTATGTATGAAACATTCAGTGAGACAAACCATGCAGCATAGAATGGACTTTGATTAAAAAGTCAAGGAAGGTGCAAAACAGCATACTAGTAACAGGTCAAGTAACATGGTTAAATTGAGGTCCCATGAAGAAAGTCTTAAGTCATCTCTGACTTAAGCCAATTTCCATGGGAACAACCCTTTCTTTTAAATCATAACTAAGTTAATACTGATAGGAAAAAAAAAGTCAATTTAAAGCTCAGACTGCTTTGCTACAAGATACATCTCCAGGTGCTGCGCAACCATATAATAACATGTGAGTAACATGTGATATGTGTTGCATATAATAACATAACAGGTTTGACTTTTGACAATCAATATCACAGTAATCTACATGCTGAGAAACTAGGTTGAACTGATTCATGACACAGATTGTAAGCTCTTAGAGATCTGTGACATCAACAATCATTTCCCATAGGATAAAAAGACAATTTGAACAATTTCTGGCACCACCTCAGCCGTCTTCAACTCTGCCAAGCTACACCGTTCCAAGGGTTCATAAAAAAATCATAAAGAGATAGGAATATATTGGAGTCAGAATAGATTTGCACAGTTAAGGAGATGAAATTTGGTGAGTGCTTTCATTTGCAATGTTAAGGCAGTCTAGGGATCATTGTCCAGAAAGCATTTTGGCTCCCACAGTTTAGGATGATGTCGCTTAGCACATACACAGTAGTGTAATTCAGTCAGTTATAAACATGTTGAGAGAGCAAACAGGATATCCTTGCCCACTGGGACAGACTAGGAAGCATTCCCAGCGAAGAGTAGTTAAAATCCAGAAAAATAATCTTAACGGTCTGATGAAGATTTCCAGCACATACACAGAACAACTAGTTCCTTTATTTTACTGAACACAACCATAATAATCTCATTTTTATTATTGTTCCTTTAATGGTTGCTTGACTGAGCACCAAGGATCAGTTTTCAGTTTCATAACTGCTAAGATTTATTCATGGATGGTGAGCTGTTTAATTACTAGCAAAAAAAATAATGTGAATTTTTATCTGCAGGCAAGTTATCTGTTATTATCCAAGACTTGGTCTTGCTGGAAGTGCTCATTCTACCTCTCTAGTGTTAAAAGCCCCCAACTCTCCTCCTAACCCCATCATTTAAAATGCAACGACATTTTCTAGAAAGCTGGTTTCATTTATTGCAATAAATCTGCATTTAAACAAACCAGCACTAATGCAGGAAGAATATTCTGGACATATATACTTTAGTGTTGTGCCTCAAATAACCGAAAGAATGGTCAAAATTACAGCAAATAAATAATGTCAAAATATGTAGGTACCTCCGTTGAAAGAACACAATAGACAATCACAATGATAACACACCAAGCACTTGCTTTATGCCAGGGACCATTCCCCTAGGCCCTTGGCAGTAACTCCAATCTACTCTATTTCTATGGTTGGGCAGCTGCTTCCTCTCCAGCCTTTTAATGGCAAATCTGCTTGCAGCTCATTAATGAGGATTTAAAGCAGCCAAGCCTCAACGCTATAGACCTGCCGATCACTTGCTTTGCTGTTTCCTTATCTGTGAGAGGTGAAGATAAAATTCTCCTAAGAAATTGATTCCATAAACTTTGTTTGTGAAAGAAAATCAAGATAACTAAGGCAATTTATCAGTTGCATTTGGTCCATGTAAATTTGGATAGTTTCTAGTTAAACTCAGATTCTAAAAGAGCTTTTGGTAAATATTACTGCAGTTCTTTTGGCTGCATAATAAGCCTGAATTACACACACCAGCCCAAGCTAAAACCCTCATCTGTCTTGCACTTCCCCAGTTTAAGTTTAAACTACTGGTACACCAGAGCCCTGTGCATCCACAGAAGAAACAGAGAGGAAAGTAATTCTTCAAAAAGCTGCATGGCAAACCATTCCAATTAAAATATATATTTAATTGTATATTGCAAAGTGGAAAAAGTTCCCTACGAAGGGCAAAAGTCAGCAGAATATGAAATACAGAGGACAATGGTTCATCTGCACAAATGTCCTATAAAAAGAAACGTTAAGTTTGGAGGAGAGAAAACAGCCAACAACTGTGATTATCTTTTTTCTTAAAGCTTCTAGCAAAGAAAATGAGGGCATGTCCCACAAGAGTTATCACACATCAGTCCATGCGGCTTACAGCCCACTGCATTCAGAAGGATCGTTCAAACTGCATGGAATGATGTATTGCAGCAACATTCACAAGACATGTACAGTATTTATAAAAGGATTCCAAAAATTCAGGTAGTGTACTGGAGATACATTACTCCCAATGCCACTTTCTGGCTTCGTAGCTAAAATTGTGAATAGTGGAGGAGAATTTGGTCAGGAACAATTAATTATCATCATCAAATCAGAAATGGTCCATCTGGTTCCTTCCATGGTGCTTGGAGGGGTTTTTATTTCTTCTTTGAATTGACATTTTTGCAGACCCAATGCATCCCATCCTGGAACAAAATTGCAAAATTTTAACAAACATGCACATTTCAAACATTGAAGCCAAGGCTTGAAATCTGACAGTACTTTTCACGTCTCCTAATAGATGTTGTGCGTAGTGGGAGCATGACAGGGAATGAGCTGATCAAAATTCTGCTCCTTTTCATACCTTCATGCCATGATTTACACTTTTGAGTTATAAACATATTTATTTTAATTTGGAAGTAATCCTTAAGAGTTTGAAAGCCATTGAATAGGAGCCAAACTTTAAAAAAAAATTGTTGTTTGTTATGAGTTAACATTCAGGGCAATGATCTATTATTGAAACCGAGAAGTGCTAGAGATAAATAGGTAATAAGATGCAAAGATAGAGAGCAGGGAAGGAGAGAACAAAAGGAAACATTTGTGATGGAAGAAGGCAAAATTGAACCATTTAGAGTCATAGAGTTTTGGAGCAAATAAATAAATCCCTTCGGCCCAACTAATCCATGCAAACCACAGTGCTCACCCAGCTAGACTCTATTTCTCTCTAAGTTCTATCATTCCATGTACCTATCCAAAAGCTTCTTTAATAATATTGTATCTGCGTCAACCACTTCTCCGCTGTAGCTTGTTTCATATACTTACCATTCTCCAAGTGAAAAGTTGCCCCTCAGGTCCATTTAAAACATTTTCCCTCATACCCTAATCTATGCCCTCACACAAAATAATGGAGGAACTCAGCCGGCCAGGCAGCATCTATGGATAAGAGTGCAGTCGATGTTTTGGGCTGAGACCCTTCAGCATAACCTTCAAAAGAGTCCTGCTGAAGGGTCTCAGCCCAAAATGTCGACTGCACTCTTCTCCATGATTGCTGCCTGGCCTGCTGAGTTCCTCCAGCATTTTGTGTGTGTGTGTTGCTTGGATTTCCAGCATCTGCAGATTTTCTCTAATCTATGCTCCCTAGATTTGGACTTCTGTACCCTGTGGAAAAGACTATGATTATCCACCTATCTACACCTCTCATTATTTTAAATATTCTGTAAGGTTGTCCCTCTTTCTCCAATTTTCCAAGAAATAGAGACCTAGACCGGCTATCCTCTCCCTAAATGGGCTCTCTAGTCCTCGCAACATCCTGATACATCTTTTCTGCATTCTTTCCAGTTTCACCATGACTTTCCCTATAACAGAGTAACCAAACTGTACACAGTACTCTTGGTGAGGCCTCACAAATGACTTGTACACCTACAACATAATTTCTCCAATTCAAAGATAATGAAATCTGCAGCTCAGTATCCGAATGTTCCAGAGTGAGGAAGTAAGCTACCTGGTTCACTGACTCTTGCCCAAAATGCTTCCCAGGGCTACAGGGTCATACACAAAGGTCATACACATAGCAGGAGGGGTAAAGTTCTTTAGCCAGAGGATGGTGAATCTGTGGAATTCATTGCGACTGTTGGATGTATTTAAGGCAGAGATTGGTAGGTTCTTGATTAGTCAGGGTGTGAAATGTTATAGGGAAAAGGGGTTGAGGAGAAAATATATCAGCCATGATGAAATAGCGGAGCAGACTTAATGACTGAATGACCTAATTCTGCCTCTACATGTTATGGTAATATTGTCCAGGAAAAGACACAAACATTAGACTCCAAAATGTTAAATGTCAGATAATGGATACAGATCTCAATTTATACTGGAAATGAAAATGCCTTGTAACCAGTCAGGCCAATGTTGCACTCTACAGACCCAATTTGTTCTGTCCAAGATTTAACAAATGAAAGTCTTTTTCTATTGCTATCCCAACAAGGGCTATTGCAGTGGGGAAAGAGAACAATTTACTCAGTATGGATATACAGCATAGCCAACCTGATGCATTAGTAATTGTAAATCACCAAGGCAATAATGAGTGCAATAAATAGTTAATTTTTCACGTATACTGCTTAATATCAATGAATAATAGTAAAAAAAATAAATCAGGGAACTCACATCCTTAGGGTCAAGAAAGTTGAATAATCTAAAGTTTGTTATCTGTAAGAAACCCTCACTAACCTAGCACAGTAATTCAAGATTAACAAAGAAAAGGGATTACACATTTACTTCAACAAAATAAAGAATCTGTTTAATACAAGGAAAGTGATGATGGCACACCTGTATACCTTCTCCTGTGAGTGCAGAACAAGACTGGATTTGCCAAACACGGTCACGAATTGTATGCAGGTTCAGCCCCTCAGCTATCTCAGATGCTGGGGCAGCTGTCAGCAAATCTTGCTTGTTGGCAAAAACAAGAACAGCAACACCGCTCAGTTTTTCTTCATCTAGTAGCTCAGCCAGCTCCTGAATACCAATTCAAGTGAAAAAAACATTACCTTAGATCTTCAAATCTATTTCAAACAATGGAATTTAGAAAGTTAAAAAAAGCTAAAAACTTGGGGGTCTGTTCCTAACATTCTGAAGTCCTAAGAATCTCATTCCAATTGTCAATACAATCTTTGAAGCCAATTACCCTACATAAACAAACAGATTGGGGTTTGGTCTTTTGAAACAGTGTGTTATATGCATATATGTGCTGAAATACCTTAATGTATGCAAGAAATTCTTAAGCTATTTAGTGAAAATAGTCAGCTCTATCTTGGGTACTAGCCTACAAAGTACCCAGGAGATCTTCCAGGAGCGGTGTCTCAGAAAGGCAGCATCCATTATTGAAGACCTCCAGCACCCAGGGCAAGCCCTTTTCTCACTGTTATCATCAGGTAGGAGGTTCAGAAACCTGAAGGCACACACTCAGTGATTCAGGTACAGCTTTGCCATCTGATTCCTAAATAGACACTGAACCCTTGAACACTACCTCACTTTTTAAATATATATTATTTCTGTTTTTTGCACGATTTTTAATCTACTCAGTATATTTATACTGTTATTTATTTATTTAGTATTAGGTCCCTTTTAGGTAGGGACATGTTCGGCACAACCCTGTGGGCCGAAGGGCCTGTATTGTGCTGTAGGTTTTCTATGTTTCTATGTGTTGCATTGAACTGCTGTTTCTATGTTAACAAATTTCACGACACATGCCGGTGATAATAAACCTGATTCTGATTCTGAAAATGAAGTTAGAATCAGTCTATATTTAATATTTTGGCTATGGATGCAGATATACATTAAAACCCTAATTTATTTTTCTGACCTAGACATTTGCTTGATTATACAATATGACAAATTTGCATTTGGAACTGCTGATTTTATTTTCATCTTTACCCTCCCTGGCTTGGTGTTAACTCCTGAAAATTCTTTTGCCATTCTTGCCAAGCTTTAAAATGTTTGTTTTTTTTAAAAAATAAATTCTTCCCCCTCAATCATGTTGAAACCTTTGTATTTTTACTATAGAGTATATTTGTCTAACTATTAAAGTGGTAAAACGTACCAGGTACCTCACAGATCTTTTAATTTTTGATGTGTTTCACAGAAATAAAAAAAAGTGCCAGCTGGCCCTTCAGAATCTGTTTTATCATTCAATATTATCACGGCTAATCATTTCTCCCAATACTATGTTCCCTCTCTCTTCCTGTACCCCTTGACACAGTTGTGGTTAGAAATTCATTAACAGCCTGTTTCTGACAGTCCAGCAAATTTTAAAGGTTCATCACCTTCTAGAGTCAAGAAATTTCCCCTCATCTCAGTCTTATATCTTTTGTCCTTAACCTGTTGCAGTTACTCCAACCAGAGGAAATATCCATTCCACAATCAAGTTCAGAGTTTTCTAAATTTCAATTAAATTCCTCTCATTCTGCTAAACCAGTTGACTTAGTTTTTTAAAATGTCTTCTGATATGGCGGTTCAACCACCCCAGAAATCAGTACGGTTAAAAGAATATGAACCCAATCTCTTAGAATCCAGAGGTGAATTGGCTCTGAAGATCGCAGAAGCTTTTGGAATGGGATCCTTGGTGTGCTAGGATATTCTTAGTATAAAATTCTGCATCAATACATAGCAATAATGACCAGAAAAGAGCCAAGGATTTCTTGGTGACTGATTATTACTGAACATCCACTGTCACTCAGCTTTGCTGTAGGCTAGTTTTCAGAACAGTTACGGTATTACAGAGTAAATGTGTGACATATTATGGATTGATGCAGCCGTGTATAACCTTTCAGGAGGAAAATTAAAGCCAGTTACCTGTCCCGTTTCCTCAAATCTTTTGCGGTCTGCACTGTCAATGACATAGATCTGGGAAGAAAAGTGCAATTCGCAAACATTAAAAACCTGCATATATATAGCATACCTCAGGAACTTTCCAGGACATTCCAAATCTACTCATGGATTATAAAGTACTTTCAAGACGTAATCTCTGTTGTAAAGTAGGAAACATAGCAATTGATTGCTCACAGTAAAATCCACTCTTGCGTGGAGGACTTTGGTTTAAAGATGCATATGAAACTAATATTTCATCATGCCCTTAGATCTACAATGAAGCAGGGGGCTTATTTTTAACATGTTTCTGGAGTGGGAAGCCACAACCAAATTGCTGATTGAAGCATAAAGTAGCTGCCATATCATTCATAGACATATATTCCTCGGTAACATAATAGATACTCCTAGGCAAAAAGCTGGTCATTAAAATTTCCAAATTTGATGTGATAAAATTAGCAAACATTACATTACGAAATTAGAAAATGCTGAGTTTAACCCCAAAGCAATGATGTCACTTTAACAATAGAGTACTACAAAACAGAAACAGGCTCTATGGCCATCTAATCCAACCAAACTAGTATTTTGCATAGTCCCATTGACCTTCACCTGGATCATAGCCCTCCATACCTCTCCCACCCAAGTACTTATCCAAACTTCTCTCAAATGTCGAAATCAAACCCACATCCACCACATCTGCTAGTAGATTGTTCCACACTGTCACCAAGCTCTGAGTAAAGAAGCTCCCCCCATCCCCATTTCCCAATAAACATTTCACCTTTCACCATTACCCACGACAGTTCGTGGAAAAACCCTGCTTGTATTTACCCCATCTATACTCTTCATAATTTTATATACCTCTAGCAAATCTCCCTTCATTCTCCTAAACTCCAGAGAACAAAGTGCTAACCTATTCAACTGATCCCTTTAACCCAGGTCCTCAAGTACCAGAAATATCCATGTAAATTTTCTCTGTACAGTTTTAATCCTATTGATATCTTTCCTGCAGGGAGGTGACCAGAACTGTACACAGTACTCTTCATTTGGCCTCACCAACCTCTTCAACATCCCAACTCCTGTACTTGATTCTTGAAGGCCAATGGGTCGAAAATTCTCTTTGCAACCCTATCTACCTGCGATCTATTGGAAAATACATTGTTTTGACAAATAAAGCTTCAAAGCACTGTTATTTATTTTGAAAAGAGAAACCACCACCTAGTGGGTTTATTTTGCACTTCTCTGATTGGATATTAGAGTGAAACACAGCAAGTCATTCAGAGCAACAACATTAAAGTGGGAGAAATCCAATTTCTAGGCAAATATTTTGCTAACTGTGGAAGTTGCAGTAGCACTGCAATTTGCCCATCGCCACAATAGGTCTACAGCAGATGCAATCTCAGTAGCTCTTCACACAGCCTTAGATCACCTGGACAATACAAATCCCTATGTCAGGATGCTGTTCATTGACTATAGCTCAGCATATAACACCATCATTCCCACAATCCAGATCAATAAGCTACAGAACCTAGGCCTCTGTACCTCCCTCTGCAATTCTAACCGGAAGACCACAATCTGTGTGGATTGGTAATAACATCTCCTGCTGACAATTCTGATAATGTTTCTGAAATGTTGCCAAAGCATTTTCAGTCACTGTTTGGAATAATCAGTGATAGATTCAACTGTTCTTCAAAGTCATTATCACTTAACTAGTTAACAAATAATGATTAAGAACTTATACATGAAGTTGATAGGAAGAGAAAAGGAATGGCAGCTCTATGGAATGAGTAGAATTTAAAAGGGCATATAGAAAGATGTAATAAATATGTGCTACTCACAAGAACATCAGTATTTTCAAAGTAGTTCCTCCAGTATGGTCTAATTTTTCGCTGTCCTCCGATGTCCCACACATTTAACTTGAAACCTTGCGACTGCACACTTTTGATATTAAATCCCTAAGAAAGCAACAATGGTTTGTTTTTGAAGTCTGTTCCTGTGCAGGTTTCAAGTGCCCTACATAGATTTCATAAGAAATGCCTTCTACGGTTATACCAGGGTTTTTAAACAGAAGGGAATCCAAAAATGTTTCTCTCACGTGCAAGCAATAAATTGGATACTAAGTCAAAAGAGCTATTAGAAGACATAATCTAAAGCATTGTCAAAGCAGTGCAACTTAACAAGGTGAGAGAAAGATGAAAAGGCAGATAGCAATCAAAGGAATTCCAGAATTCCTGTGTGCTTTATGAAAACAAAATCAGCAAGAAAGTAAAAAAAATGGAGAGCAGCTGGTGTGAATCGACAGGCACATGAGACAGGAAGCAAAGGGATTAAAAAACTGCAACGAGGATACAGTTACAGATAAGACAGAACAACACTGGGAGCGAGTGCAAACAAAAACAAAAAAATTATAAATTTAAAAACTGGCAAAACAGAAGCCAACAGGAATTGCTGTAAAAAGTGAACATGAGTGTTTTGTGTCAACTAAAATTCACAGAAGGCACTGATAGGATAGAAAGCTTTGTGGCCAGGTTTACAGATGATGAACAGATAGGTGAAGGGACAGGTAGTGCTGAGAAAGCAAGGAGTCTGCAGAAGATCTTAGAAAGAATGGGAGACTGGGCAAAGAAATAGCAGAACAGAGTGCGGTCATGGACTTTGGTGGAAGTTATGAAGGCATAGACCATTTTCTAAACAGGGAGAGAATTAAAAAAATCAGAGGCGCGAAGGACTTGCAAGTCATTGTGCAGGACTCCCTAAAGGTTAACGTGTAGGTTGAGTGGGTGGTAAGGAAGCCAGATACAAAGCTAGCATTCATTTCACAAGCACTACAATAAAAAAGCAAGTATTTGATGCTGAGGCATTATAACACATTGGTTAGACAACATTTGGAGTCTTGTTAGCAGTTTTGGGCCCCATATCTAAGAAAAGGTGTGCTGTCATCGGAGAGGAAGTTCACGAGAATGATTCCAAAATGAAAGGGTTAACGTATGAGGAGCATTTAATGTCAATGTACTTGCTGGAGTTTACAAGAATGGTGGGGGGGCGGAGCAGGGAAGGAGAAGGTATCTCACTGAAACCTATTGAACGTTGAAAGGTTTAGGTAGAGTGGATGTAGAGAGGATCTAGGACCAAAAAGACACAGCCTCAGAATAGAGAGACATCGATGGAGGAGAAGATGGCGGCATGACGCAGCTCGCAGCGGCCACTCCGGTGGTGATGTCTGTTATTTGTCAAGTAGGGTGCCGTGCACAATCCTGATTTGATGGAGACGGACGTGAGAGCACAGAGGAACATCTGGTGAAACTTCTGAAATGCCTGCTTCACTGCTGCTGCTACCGTGTGGTCCAGAACCTCTGGAGGGGAAGGCCCCAAGTCCTCGGCTTTGCTTGTTGCTCGGCAGCCAGGGCGGGGTCTAAGCGCCTGGCAGAGGATGGTGCTCGGAGAGGCTGTGTCGGAGGGGCTGGTCGGAGGCTCAAAGTTTTCGGACGGACTCAGAATGTGCTGCAGTCGGGTGCTTCCAATGGTGCTGCATCGGCAAGTTTGTGGCGCTTGGAGGTTCATGGCGGGGGGAGTTCCTCCCTTCTGCCGCCTGCGTGAGATGATGAGGCTATCGGGACTTTGAGACTTTTTTTTACCGTGTCCATGGTCTGCTCTTTATCAAATTACGGTATTGCTTTGCACTGTTGTAACCATATGTTATAATTATGTGGTTTTGTCAGTTTTAGTCTTGGTTTGTCCTGCGTTTCTCGTGATATCATTCTGGAGGAACGTTGTATCATTTTTTAATGCATGCATTTCTAAATGACAATAAACGAGGACTGAGTGTCCTCATAATCTAATCTAATTTAGAACAGATAAAAGGAGGAATTTGTTTAGCCAGAGGGTGGTGAATCTGTGGAATTCATTGCCACAGATGGCTGTGGAGGCCAGATCACTGGATAAAGTAGAGGTTACAGGGAAAAGACAGAAGAGTGGGGTCTAGTGGGATAATAAATCAGCCAAAATGGAATGGCAGAGAAGAGTCAATTGGCCGAATAATCTAATTCTGCTTCTGTCTCATGGTTTTATGGTGTTATGATAGCTGGACTAGAGGTACCAATCTGCTTATTGCTATGTTGGTGCATATATGGTGGCACTTGCAGCCTGGCCTTAGCAATGAATTACTACAATCAAAATACTTATTTTGACAGGAATTATTCAGTGCCAATGATATATTAAAAGGTTCACACATTTTAATTTGGTTTGCAAAGAACCATAACAATTACATCCACCTCAAATACATTTTAAATGTAAAACAAACAGAATGAAGAGAATCCGCACTGTATTGCATAGCCCAAGTTATCTAAACAGCTTACTTGAAATTAGAATTGGTTTAGTATTATCACATATTTCAAGTTACAGTGAAAATCTTTTGTTTATGTGCCATCCAGACTGATCATTCTATATTCAGTTCATTAAGGTTGTATAAAAGAAGAATACAGAATACAGAATGTAGATCTTACAGTTAGAGGGAAAGCAGTACAAATTGACTAATAAAGTGTAAGGGCCATGTTGAGGTAGACTGAGAGATCAAGAGTTCATCTCTTTTGCAGAACTTACTCTCTCCTTGGCATTATGGGGGTGGCAAAGAGCCATCAGGACCACCACAGAGGCTGCTGGGACACAAGCTGAGGCCTGATCAACCCTGACTCAGTTGTCTGGGCCAGGGTGTCTGATGTTGAAACACCCAGATTTACATCACTCTTGCTGTCTCCCAGCACATCCTAGGATGTATCTCAGCATCTCGTAAAAGAGATCAGTTGGTCTTAAAGTAGCAGGATAGGTACGTGTTTTCACGCTTTTGAACCTGCTGCCAGACTGGAAGGTGGTAGTGGGGTTGGGATGGGGGAGGGTGATAAAAAGATTATACAATGTAATTTTCAACCTGTAGTTCATCATATATGTGTGTAATCTTTATGTTCTGTGGGAACTGACTGAATCACACGAATAAATATCAGAACAAGTTCACTGTTTGTCTAGGCCATTTTCAGCACCAATATATGATATAATATTATCTTGAGGCAGGGTATTCTCTATGATTTCTTTGCACAAAGGGAGTCATAAATGATGCATGATTAATCTGAGGCTGTAGATTAATCATTTTTGGAATGAAAAGTTTATGGTATTTGATAAAATGATTATCTGCTTAATACAGTAGCTGGTAGAAGGTTGTGGAAAAGGTTCTACCCAGCTGAGTTGCAAAATTGCTCTCCTTACACCAGAGAACCTCAGCACAGAACATACTTTCTACTTTGAAATAGCAATTTTAGAATCACAGTACTTGAATTGTCGTCAATCAACTTTAAAATGGCAATTTAGCCCTTCACACTAAAATTCCAAAAATGAAATCATTAGTACTTATTTTAATCTACAGAATGTTTTAAAATAGAGATTTAATATAAACTTAAAGATTTCACAGTAGTGAAAGTATATTTCTCCTACTGCACAACCAACTGATCCAAGACCATAACCGTCACCCAGCTCCGAATTCTGTCCACAAAGATAGACCATGTTCCTTTATTTTCAGCTCTCATTTAAGATTCTTACATATAAAATTGTTGTTGCTGCATATTACATGCCAAGTAACACTGAACCACTTGGAATACTACATGTGGTAAGGAGCAGGAGTGGTATAGACAGGATGGAGTCAGGAGACCAGTCAAGGTAAGAGATTGCTAGTCCAGAGGAACTCTTGAGGATAAGGAGACAGGAAAGACCCATTTTGAACACTTTGGGGAAAGACTGAATGAGCTAGCAATTTTCTCTTTGGAGTGAAGGAAGATGAGATATGACTTGAGAAAGGTTTTCAAGATGATTAGAGGCATTGTTCAAGTAGATAACCACAGACATTTCCCCAAGACAAAAATGGCTAATAGCAAGGGACATAAGATTAAGGTGAATGAAGGAAAGATATGTTGTGTTGTTTTTTTAACAGCCAGTGGTGAGTACATAGAATGCCTGCCAGAGGTGCCAGACACTTTAGGGGCATTTACTTAACTTGTAGAGAGGCACAAGGGTGATAAAGAAGGATGGCTATGTAGGAAGGAAGGTTAGATTGATATTAGAGTAAGTTAAGAGGTAGAAAGAAAGAATATCATGAACAAAGGAGGACAAAAATTGTTAAAATAATAAAGGTTTGAATCACGCAAAGAGATTTGATATTATCACTAGAGTGATCACAAGAACAAAGTCATACAGCAGAGAAACAGACCCTCCAGTCCATGATGTCCACATTAGCCATCAACTACCTGTCTATAATAATCCCATTTATCGCTACTTGGCTTGGAACGGTAACCATGAACAGTTTGGATAGCATCCAATGTGAAGAAAACACTGCCACTGCCTGTCAAGAGTCTGTACATTCTCCCTGAGACTGCATGGGTTTTCTCCAGGTGTTCTGGTTTCCTCCCACATACTGGTTGGTTTTCCTCCCACATACTGGTTGGTAGGTTAATCAGTCATTTAAGTTGTCCCGTGATTAAGCTAGGATTAAATTGGAGGATTTGCTGGGCAGTGCAGCCAAAGATCTGGAAGAGACTGCTCTGTATTGAATTTCAATAAGTAAACAAATAAAGTTATTTTCAATCCTTCTTATACCAAAATGTAGCTTTGCTTTCTTTGGACCCCTGCAGAGGAAAACACATCCATAATATGTTACTCCAAAGTAGAAACAACGGCCCAGTAAATCATCCCTCAGTCCAGGATTCATCTAATGCTACAGATATAACTACAGTAAGGAAGCATACGTTGGAAGTGAGGCTAGCAGTTGTGCAAGTTGTCATGTAGCACTAACATTATGCTGAGCTCAGTTTATTTTTCTGGCAGGATTCTTTGGTCCTACAAGCACATGATAAATAATAAACATAAAAAGACAAACAGGAAATTAATAAAAAAGCATCTAAAATAAGCAGCACCAATGAGCAAATCTGTGTAACTTAAAATATTTCCAAAATACAGAATTCAATTGCTAGTTACAGATTTTTAAATAATCTTGAGGTGGTTATCAAATAACAGCTTTCCAAAAAAGGCACTATAGTTACTTGGGCTTGCCAACTGAGCTCAAGAATTGAAAACACCACAAATGACCTTCAGAGTATAAATATCGAACGGGCCAGTGTAATAAATCATAGTGGCTTGGTGCTGTTTGTTCACAGGGATCCAATTAATTCCATTTTCAATTAGATATTGTTAAAAGCTCAAGCAGCAGTATTACAAACAGCAATACCTCAGAAAATTGAGAGGATGGGACAGTTATGGAAGAGACATAGGGGTATGAGGAAATTATATTCCTCTGACTGTTGCTGAGAGAGTAGATTAAGCAAATTATGGCACACAATGAAGCTATCTCACTACCAGTGGCTTTCTCATTAAAAATTTCAGCTCTCAAAATCAGTATTCATAAAGCAGCCAGTTCAAGATTCACTAACATAGAACACTACCGACAAGTGCAAACTGTTTGGCACACACAGTTGTGCAGACCTTTTAACTTACACTAAGAGCAATCATTTTTCTATCATCCATGTGCATATCTAAGAATTTTCTAAATGCCCATAATGTATCTGCCTCTACCATCACCCATTGCAGGGCATTCCATGTAGCCACCACTGTGTAAAAAAAAATCAACCTCCAACATCCACCTTATACTTCTGTCTAATCACCTTAAAATTGTGCCTTTTCAGTCAAATATTTGATCAAATACTTAATATTTAATAAAATGAAAGACCTTGATCAAATAATTCAGCAGATAGTATTTTCTGTGCTTCTAGCTATAGTGAACATCAGGAGCACACATGGGAACACAGCAGGGAACAAATCCATTCCAGCATACTGCACAAAGCTTTTTCTGCTCCCTCTTGTAGTTTTTTTTTCTCTTGATGCTTAGGATACTGATATATAATATGCAAATTACTTAAGTATTAAAATGCATTAGATGGATACCAGTAGCACCCAAAACAGTACTTGTACGACAGAAAATAACTCCAAATCATATATTTTAATGAATGTTTAAAAGAATTAACTTCATCACAGTGAAGGATATCGCCGTTGCAGTCATTGCTGTTAGCATGGTTGCAGATAGGTATAATATGGTCAGATCTCAGTTAAATCTTCAAATATTCTGCCTTAGTAATATTGAAATACATGCAGATTAATTTAGATTTCCACACCTACGATTCAGTGGTATCCATTCAGCAGGTACTCACACCTATGATTCATTATCCCTAATGAAGTAACCAATCTAATAATGAAACAGTCCAATTTTCCGCTATCGGCCTCTTGCCTTGAAGTGCTCAACCAAGGTGGCTAAAATTGGTACACACTGGACCTTCCTTCCCATCAGCAAGGGGTAAAGAATTTCTATTTCACCAGTCTGGGCTGTATTTTAACCCAGGTCCCAACCCTTTGTAACATTTAATTTGCTCTTTTTACACATTCAAAATATGAAATTTGTAGCTGTGTCTCAATTACCTGTGTAGGTGTGATGTGACTAATGTCTTCTGAAGCCAACTGTTTGAGTAATGTTGTTTTCCCTGCATTGTCCAAACCTAGAAGGAGTATTCTAACCTCCTGATCAGGGGCACTCTTCAATTTCCGCAGTATTGACAGCAAACCCTAAAAGAAGAAACAGCATTGGTCACTCTTAGCTGTATCTACAGCTGTAGATTTCCACCCCCCCCCCACCCCCCACAGTTCCCCTCCCAACTAAGGAAGTTCCTATATACTGCTGAGTAAACTGCTGTCGGTTTTTGTTTTACAGTTATTCGACAACCTCAGTTAGCAGTAGATAAGGCAACTATAAATCAAAAACTGCAGATACTGGATATCTGAAATAAAAAGGAAATACTGAAAACACTCAGCAGATCAAGCCGTAGTTGTGGAGAGAAAATCATTTTACAATGAAGACATTCTTCTACATTTGGCATGCAATCATGCTGTTTAGTTTAAAATCTCCACTGTGATATAGAAACACACATGAACAAATCCACGTTACCCATCTGCTTTTCTTTAAAAGTCAGTGTTATGATAAACCCTCACTGCTACAGACTCCCACTAATTCTTTCCCAAAGACAAAGTACCTTCTCATCCCTACTCTTCTCTGCCAACTAAAAACTACCCTTTATTTTCCACCTTTTTTTAATGCCATTAATCAAGGAGTCTGTAGACCTCAGGTTGGGAATCATGTTTAAGGAAAAGTAGTAGCATTATTTATGTGGTTTTATGATCAGCATCATTTTTTCATTCTAGAAGTTGAAACTTGTGCAATGATCTGGCTTCTCAATTTTTAAGTGACATATTTTAGAATATTTACCTAAAGAGGCAATAACTTGGCATTACATTATTGAAGTATGGAAAGAATGACTTGGGCATGATCAAGGAAAACTTTATCAGCCACACAATGCCAGGGATTTGGACTGTTTGCCTAAAATGGCAGTAAAGGTACAGTAGAAACACTTAATCACAATTAAAAATCAACATTTTTGCTGTACTTTGCTGTAACTTACAAAGTGACTGGTTTAAAAGTGGAAAAGCAGACAGGGTAGAAGACAATTCTTAGGTTTGCAGGGACACAAATATAGTTTCCCCATATTTTTTTCCTGGAAGTATTTTTGCCCATTTAATTTTCTCCATCCTACCGTATCTCTCAGGTGATTAAATTCACATACAACACAGTAAGTTTGCTTTAAAAACTGTATCCTTTCAAAATCAAAATTTACAGTGAAATTTTCTCTTTATCATCTTTGCTCAGGAGAGAAGGATCAGATCTAAGGAAAAGATACCCCCAGGGGTGCCCGAGAGGGGGAGAGAATGAGCACTCCAGTCGGATGGACACAACGACATCAGACCCAGGCAATGAACAAACGACGATGAGGAAGCAGTGTGCATGTGGCAAAATCTGCAAGAATGATCGCGGCTTGAAGATCCACCAAGCGAGGATGAAGTGTTTGGCGGGAGCAGGAGCAGCACAATGTGCAGGTGTCCAGTCTGGTGAGACGAAGGAGGGGCCAGGCCCGGAGTCACCCCATAGTGCCCGGAACCTCCATGTGTTGCAAGCTAATCCCTCGAACATGAAGTCTAACAGGAGGCGGATCAAATGGCCTGCAGCTGACATGACTTCACTGTGGAAGCAGTTTGATGAAGATGTTAACCAAATTCTGGAGGCAATGGCGAAGGGAGGGGTTGATAGGACCCATTCTTTAGTTAGAGCCTTCAGCATTTTGGGCATCGAGGGAGGGAGGAAGAGGAGAGCCATCCGCAGTACCACCGATGCGGCAGAGAGGGTCTCAAGATGGCTGTGGCTCAAAAGAGGGGAGCCATGGAGTCATAAGTAGCTAGCCATCTGGACACAAGCTGGGGTCTGATCAGCCCCGGCTGGGTCACCTGGGGGAGGTTGTATGATGTTGAAAGACCCAAAACACCCGATGATTCCAGGAACATCACTGAAGATGTGTCCAGAAGCATCAATAGATGTATGTACACAGAGCACATAATTTGACAACAGTTTAAATTATTGTTTTTTTTTATTATTCGTATCACATGTACCAAGGTACAGTGAAAAGCTTATCTTGCACACTGTTCATAAAGATCAAATTATTGCAGCGCACTGAGCTAGAATAAGTAAAATGATGTAGAACAAAGTTAAAAACTACCACAAAAAAAGTAAAGAACAGGAAAATGCTAAAGTGCAAAATCACGAGGTAGATAGCGAGGCAGAGGTCTGTTCAACAGTCTGATTACAGTGGGATAGAAGCTCTCTGTCAGCCTGGTGGTACATGCAATCAGGATTTAGTCCCTTCTGCCCAATGAGAGAGGAGGAGGAGAGAGAATGTCTGGGGTGGATGGGGTCTTTGATTATGCTGGTTGTTTTATTGAGGCAGTGAGAAGTACAGAGTCCACAGAGTGGAGGCTGGTTCCTGTCATGTGCTGAGCTGTGTGTACAACTCCAGGCATCCATTTGTGTCCATGTGCAAAGCAGCTGCCACACCAAGCCGTCAGGCATCCACACAGAATGCTTTCTGCAGTGCATCAATATCGAAGTGAATTTATTACCAAAGTACATACATGTCACCATATACAAATCTGAGATGTGTTTTCTTGCAAGCATACTCAGTAAATCCAATAACCATAATAGAATCAGTGAAAGACTCCACCCAACAGGGCAGACAACCAGTGTACAAAAGACAACAAAGTGTGCGAATACAAAAGAAAAAAAATAACTAAGCAACATTGAGAACATGAGATGAAGAGACCTTGAAAGTGAATCCATAGGCTGTGGGAACAGTTTGGTGATGGGGCAAATAAAATTGAGTGAAGTTATCACCTTTGGTTCAAGAACCTGATGGTAAAGCAGTAATAACTGTTCCTGAAGCCTGTGATGCAAGTCCTGAGGATCCTGTACCTTGTTCCTGATGGCAGCAGCGACAAGAGAGTGTGACCTGGATGGTGGGGCCTCTGATGATGGATCAGTATCAGGTATAATCTCACCGGCACATGTGGAATTTGTTAACTCAGTGGCAGCAGTACAATGCAATACATGGTATTATGAAAAAAGGAAAAAAAGTAAATCAATTACGTTACATATATATATATATATATAATACTTAAATTAAAAATTGTGCAAAAACAGAAATAATAGAAGTGAGGAGTGTTCATGGATTCAAACCCCATTTAGGAATCAAATGGCAAGGGAAGAGCGTTTCTGAATAGCTGAGTGTGTGCCTTCAGGCTTCTAACCTTCCTCTCAGTAACAATGAGAAGAGGGCATGTCCTGGGTGATGGAGGTCCTTAATAATGGATACCACCTTTCTGAGACATCACTCCTTTAAGATGTCTTGGATATTACGGAAGCTAGTACCCAAGATGGAGCTGACTAATTTTACAACTTTCTGCAGCTTCTTTCAATCCTGTGCAGTTAGCCCCACCATCCCCATACCAGACAGCGATGCAGCCAGTCAAAATGCTCTCAAGGTTCATCTTAGAAGGTTTTGAGTGTTTTAGGTGACAAACCAAATCTCTTCAAACACTGTCTTGCCTTCTTTATAGCTATATCATTATGTTGGGACCAGGTTAGATCCTCTGAGATCTTGACACCCAAGAACTTGCAATTGCTCACTCTCTCCACTTTTGATCCCTCTATGAGGATTGGTTCATGTTCTACTTGTCCTATCCTTTTTGAAGTTCACAATCAGCTCTTTGGTCTTACTGATGTTGAGTGCAAGGTTGTTGCAGCTGGCATATCTCGTTCCTGCACGCCCTCTTGTCTCCATCTGTGATTCTGCCAACAATGGTTGTCATCAGCAAAATTATAGATGGCATTTGAGTTATGCCTAACCATATAGTCATGGGCATAGAAAGAGTAAAGCAGTGGGCTAAGCACACATCCCTGAAACACTAATGTTGATGTCTGTGAGGAGATATTCTTAACAATATGCACAAATTGCGCTTTTCCAGCTAGGAAGTCGAGGATCCAATTGCAGAGCGAAGTACAGAGGTCCAGGTTCTGTAATTTATCGATCAGGACTATAGGAATAATGGTGTTAAATACTGAGTTATAGTCAACAAACAGCATCTTGACCTAGGTGTTTGTATTGTCCGGGTGATCTAAGGCCATATGAAGAGCCATTGAGATTACATCTGCCATAGACCTATTGTGGCGATAGGCAAATTGCAGTGGGTCCAGATCCTTGCTGAGGCAGGAGTTCATTCTAGCTACAACCAACTTCTTAAAGCATTTCATCACCATAGATGTGAGTGCTACTGGACAATAGTCCAGTACTCTTCACTCTACTCTTCTTGAGCACTGGTATAATTGTTGCCCTTTTGAAGCAGGTGGGAACTCACAATTGTAGCAGTGAGAGGTTGAAAATGTCCTTAAATATACCCGTCAGTTGGTTTGCACAAGTTTTTAGAACCTTCTCCATCTGGGCCTGCTGCCTTACGAGTGTTCACCTTCCAAGACAGAGATCACAGGGTCACTGTGTGCAACAGGGATCTTCACAGCTACAGTTATATTCTCCCTTTCAAAGTGGGCATAAAAAGCATTGAGCTCGTCTAGTAGTGAAGCATTGCTGCCATTCATGTTATTGGGTTTCATTTTGTAGGAAGTAACATCCTGCAAGCCCTGCCAGAGTTGACGTGCATCCAGTGAAGCCTCCGACCTTGCTTGGAACTGTTTCTTCACTCTTGAAATAGCCCTCTGCAAGTCATAACTAGTTTTCTTGTACAGTCCTGGATTGCCAGATTTAAATGCCACAGATCTAGCCCTCAGCAGAATATGAACCTCCTGGTTCATCCACGGCTTTAGGTTTGGAAATGTACAGTAAGTTTTTGTAGGCACACACTCATCCACACAGGTTTTAATGAAGTCAGTAACGACTGTGACATACTCATCCAGATTTGAAGACAAATCCCTGAATACAGTCCAGCTCACAGATTAAAATAAGTCCTGTAAGCGCTCCTGTGGTTCGCTTGTCCTTACCTTCTTGCTGTTTTCCTGCGACAACACTCTGTGTAGATGTGCTTAATGGTGGGGAGGGCTTTACCCATGATGGACTGGGCAGCGTGCACTACTTTTTGTAGGATTTTCCATTCAACGGCAACGATGTTTCCATATCAGGCTGTGTGTAGCCAGTCAATATACTCTCCACCACACATCTATAGAAGTTTGTCAAAGTTTTAGATGTCATGCTGAATCTTCACAAACTTCTGAGGAAGCAGAGGCACTGCATGCTTTATTCTTAATCATACTTACGAAGTATAAGTACGCACATGCCGAATTTCTTTAACCTCTTGAGAAAGTAAGATCAGTGAGCTTTCTTGGCTATGATATCAACATGACTGAACTAGGATGAGATACTGGCCATGTTCACACCTAGGAACATGAAGCCCTCAACCCTCTCACTGTCAACACTGTGACTGTAGACACAAGCATGTGTACCACACCCACCTTTTGAAGTCAACGACAAGCCAGCTGGTTTTGTTGACATTGAGAGAAAGGTGTTACCATGTCCCTGTCTCTATCTCCTTCCTGTATTCTGACTCATTGTTATTTGAGATGCGGCCCGCTACAGTGGTATCACCCGCAAACTTGTAGATGGAGATGTAGCAGAATTTTGCCATGCAGTCGTAAGTATACAGAGACTTTGACAAACTTCCATCGATGTGGGGTGGAGAGAATATTGACTGGGTACATCACAACCTGGTATGGAAACACCAATGCCCTTGAATAGAAAATACTACAAAAGGTAGTGGATTATAGCTCACTCCATCACAGGTAAAGCCATACGCGCTATTGAGCACATCTACACGGAGCGCTGTCATAGGAAAGCAGCATCCACCATCAGGAACCCCCAGTACTCAAGACATGATCCCTTCTCGCTGCTGCCATCAGGAAGAAGGTGCAGGGGACTCAGGACTCACACCACCAGGTTCAGGAACAGTATTACCCCTCAACCATCAGGCTTTTGAACCAGAGGGGAAACTTCACTTGCCCCATCACTGAATTGTTCCCACAACCCATAGACTCACTTTCAAGGACTCTTCATCTCCTGTTCTTGATATTTATTTGTAATAATAATAATAATATATTTTTTTATTTTTGTATTTGCACAGTTTGTTGATTTTGCACACTGGTTGTCTGCCCTGTTGGTGTGGACTTTCACTGATTCTATAATGATTTTTAGGTTTACTGAGTATGCCCACAGAAACATGAATCTCAGGGTTGTACATGGTGACATATATGCACTTTGATAATGAACTTATTATGAAATGTATTGTGAGTATGGGGCTGAGGACTCAACCTGGTGGAGCAATGCTGACTGTGGTCTGCTGATCAGAAAGTCAAGGACCTAATGGCAGAAGGAAGCTATAACGATTTTACAGCCTTTTCAAAAGGTGTCTATTTATATTACTTTAGATACAGGTCAAACAACGACTAGACAACACTACAGATGTAATTTTAAATTTATGACTTTTATGTTGTATTTTTTAATATTTCATACCAATAATTTCACTGGCCAAATTCACGTAGCCTTTCTGGCACCATCTACAAGCTTTTGACTAATGAGCCAGTAAAATAAACAATACCCTGAATATTTACACCAACTTCAATACTTCCAGAGTACATTTCCATTCAATACATCTTTCATTTCCCATTCTCTTTTGGCGAAATTAAAGCACATCTGCCTTTATCAGCCTGATATTTCAGCATCTACAAACTGAAGCCCTTTTTTTTGTAATTTGCACTTTTAGACACACAAAAAAAATCATATAATTTCTATAAGCAAACAGCACTTGGCTCCGTGATATCTTATAAACTGATGTAAATCTCAAAATCTCATGGGAAAATGTGTAATCATTACTCCATTGTTCTATACTTCAAGTTTTACTCAACTGTGCCTAACCTTTCCAATTTTAATTGCCAATCCAACATGTTCTTACAACTGTGAAAGTAATCTTATTCATTATATCCATAGCTATACTACTTAAAGGCAAGAATATTTCACTGAAGTTAATGAGTTTACTTTAATGCAAATAATAATTTCAATTTTCTCATAGACTGTGATAGATTTCAAACAAATTTAAGATGGAAATTGAAATGTTAATGGCAGTATGTCAAGATTGCAGCAATGCAAAAGAACCCCTGTAAACCCTAACAGGTTCAAAAACTGGAACTAGTTAACTGACTGCATCCATACTGAATATTCATGAGGGGAGAAGTTCCAAGCGAAAAATGGATACCAAAGCCAATCGGAGTCAGGGATTTCAATGTGCACCAAGAAAATAGAAATATCAACATGAGTTGGGCTGGACAAGTCCCAAAGAAGACTGAAATCAAATTGATCATGGCAGCAAACCAATAATGACCTCATTTATTTGTTGCAAACTCATCTGTTCATAACAGAACTTAGAAGCAGAGATTACAATTGTACAGTCTTGTTGAAACATCTTCAGTAAAAAAGATCATTCATTATCTGGTGGTGGAACTGATTTAAGGACAAATCTAGTTACCTGAAACAAAGTAGTCATGAGCTTTATTAGACCATCACTAGAAGACAAATGATTCATCGTTAAAAATCTGGCTAAGCGGTATCAGAACAACTTCTCACTCAATGGCAGCTAAACCAAAGAGCTGATTAGGAAGAAGTTGGAGGTCCATGAGGCAGTTCTCATTGGTGAATCAGAGGTGGAGAGGGACAGCAAGTGCCATTAAAAAGCAGGCATAAATGAACAATTTTGTGATAAAGTAGTGGTTACAGCCCAGCCTATCACAGGAAAAGCCCTCCCTAACACTGAGCACATTTACATGGAGTGCTGTCATAAGAAAGCAGCATCCATCAAGGACCCTCACCATCCCGGCTATACTCTCTCTCACTACTACCATCGGGCTGGAAGTAGAAGAGCCTTGGGTCCCACACCACCAGGCTCAGGAACAATTGTTACCTTACAATCATCAGGCTCGGACTCGTGTGGATAACTTCACTCACCATAACTCTAAATTGATTCTACAAACTCATTCTCAAAGACTCATTACAAGTCATTTTCTCAGTATTTTCTTTTGCAGTTTGACTTCTTTTGCACATTGGTTGTTTGTCAGACTTCACTTTCGTATGATTTTTTTCATGACTTCTATTGTTATTTCTTTATTTCCTGTAAATACCTGCAATGCAGGAAGTATATGGTACAACAATAACAAATTTTGCTTTAGCTTTTCATGAACACCATTAAATGAGGAAACAAACCTTGATTCAACACAGGGATGGATCATCTTGCCAGGAGCAGTACTAACCACATCTTGGAACAAGTCTGAAACTGGTCAAAAACACTATTCTTTCTTCACCTTTCCTGCCTATCACCTCCTGGCTTCCCCTCCCCCACCCCTTGATCTTTCCCCTTACTGGTTTTTCACCTGGAACCTACCAGCCTCCCCCCACCTTCTTTATAGGGCCTCTGCCCCTTCCCCCCTACAGTCCTGACGAAGGGTTCCGGCCCGAAACGTCGACTCATCGTTTCCACGGATGCTGCCCGACCTGCTGAGTTCCTCCAGCGTGTTGTGAGTGTTGGTCTGAAACTGGTGTTGCAATTACATAAAGTAGCTTTAATTTAAACCTCAAAACAATGGACAACAAACGAGGCTTTATTGCTTACAAACTATATTTTAACTACAAAACTCTACAGTCCCCAAAATCTAGCTGATAATTATATTAACAAATAAGAAGGATAAGACTCCAATACTTTCCAATTTTTAAACTGTTGGGATCACAGCATGTACAAGCGATAAGCACGGGGAATTTACAAACTCAATCAGTTTAATGCACATAGCTCAATAGTTCCATTTAACATCAGAGAATGTGTACAATATACAACCTGAAATTCTTACTCTCCGCAGACACCCTTGAAACAGATGAATGTATGCTGGCAATATGGCAATCTTCCTCCAAGTTTTATGAGGAAATTATTAAGTATACTAGACTCAACAGAACTGTAAGCCCAAAAACTATCCAAGCAGAATTTCATGGCATCAGAAGCAGTTGGCCATAACTTGCACCTTCAACCCACAATTTCAGTACAGTCAGGGTGATAACATCTAACTAATTGTACAAGTATAGCTTATCCACCCCTGTCCAAGTTTAATTTAATGAACTGCACTGTATGAATGAATAAACCACATCTAAACCATTTTGTCGCTGGATGGGTTCCGTTTGTCAGACAAGCTGTTTCTTTCTTTTTTTTTGGCGTGTGCCTGCCTGTCCTTGCATTCTAGGCTGCATCATTGTTGAGGTGATGTTGCAAAGGTTAATCAGGTAGCTGATTAGTACATTGCGAGACTTTGGAAAAGTGGCCGTGATGAATATTCAGTAGGAGACAGAGGAAGTTAGTCAGGTCAACACATACAAAATGCTGGAGGAACTCAGCAGGATCAAGTTCAAGTTGATTGTCATCCATCCATACACACGTATACTGCCAAACAAAACAACATTCCTCCGGATCAAGAAGCGTGCGAGCCTGCGCGTCCGTGCGTGCGTGCGTCCATGATGATGTCTTTTTCATGGCTTTTACAAGACGCGGAGCGAGAAAGGGGCTGTGTGACACATCACTCCTCACACAGACATTTTCACCATATTTTCCCTTTAATTTTACGAGGTCGAGTTGCGTTCTCGACACTCAACCCAGCACGGATGGAAAGTGTACTCGGGAGCGGACCCGACTAGTTTCGAACCCGGGAACCTCCGCTCCCGGGTCCGGCACCGATGTCGTTGCGCCACCAGCCGGCCCGAGGAGACAAGCTGTTTCTAACTGTGAGTGTTTGTAATCCAACAAATATTTTTATAAGAGTCCAGCAAAGTTTACACCTCATTTTGTATCCATAAATTTGTTCTAGTATTGTTCATCACTAAATGCAAAGAAAGACTTTAATCATCATATTCTCTGTAATAAAGATGACAAATTAAATTTTGAAATTGTTGGTGGGTTGGAGTTGTAAATTAGGCTAATGATTAAATTGAAACTGCTAGCTTCTCTGTCCAAACAATAATTGAACTGAGGGCTATGCAATGCTCAAGATTCAAGATTGTTGAGTGTCATTTCCTGTACACAAGTGTAATGGAGAATGAAATAATTGTTACTCCGGATCCGACGCACCACAAAGAAAACAAAAGATAAAGAACACAATAAAAATAAAAAACACAATCAATAACTACATAAGATGGCCTATATACATAGTTTGATTGTAATCCATAAAGCAACGCTAGGCTGTATGTAAGGTAACTGACAGGAAATAATAAAGTAGTGGTGGAGTTAGTGGGTGGAGCATTGACCAGCCCTACTGCTTGGGAAAAGTAACTGGTTTTGAGTCTGGGAATCCTGGCACAGATGCTACATAGCCTCCTCCCTGATGACAAACAAACCATGAGCACGGTGAGTGGGATCCCTCATGATGTTACTGGTCCTTTTCTGGCACCTTTCTGTATATAGTGTAGGCCCTTGACAGCAGGTAGGCTGGTGCTGGCGATGTGTTAGGCAGTTTTGACTACCCCCTTGTAGAGCCTGTCAGAATGACATATGGATGTGCAAAGTCCAACTTCCTCAAAAAGTAGTTATTGGTGAGCTTTCTTAGCTGTGTTCTGGGACCATGAGAGGTTATGTGTGATGTGTGCTCCCAGGAATTTGAAACTGTCCTGATACACTTCTATTCCCCATCAAGGCCTTAAAGCTGTACTTTTTTCTCAATAACAGAACCAACACAATCAACAATTTTTCTTTTGGCTCCTCCAGCTTCAAGGGATAGTCATGGGCATCCACACGGGCCCAGCTATGCTTGCCTTGTTGTTGGCTATGTGGAACAGCCCATGTTCCAAGCCTTCCCCAGTAATGACTCCCCAACTCTTCCTCTGCTACAACAACAGTATTGGTGCTACTGTTTACCGAGCTTGACAATCTCATCAGCTTTGCCTCAACTTCCATCCTGCCGTTAAATTCATTTGGTCCATTTCTGACACCTCTCTCCCCTTTCTTGATCTCTCTGTCTCCATCTCTGGAGATAAACTGTCAACCGACATCTTTTATGAAACTATCCATTTCCACAATTATCTGACTCTACCTCTTCCCACCCCATTTCCTGTAACAATGCTACTCCCTTTTCTCAGTGCTTTCGCCTCCATCACATCTGTTCCCAGGACAAGACTTTCCTTTCCAGGACATCACAGAACAGGGTTTTCCTTACTCCACCATTGATGCTGTTCTCTCCCCGTTTCCCAAACACTTGTGCTCACCCCATCTTCCCACTCCCTTAACAGTGATGAGTTCCTCGTCCTTACCTACCACCGCATCAGCTTTCACATACAACACATCATTCTTCATAACTTCTGGCATCTCCAAAGGGATCCTTGTGCCAAACATATATTTACTTCCACTTTCTGTAGGAATCACTCCCTCCTTGATTCCCTTGTCCAGTTGTCCCTCCCCACTAATCTCCCACCTGGCATTTATCCTTATAAGCTACACCTGTCCATTCACTTCCTACCTCAAATCCATTCAAAGCTGCAAACAGACCTTCCAGGTGAGGCAACATTTTACCTGTCAATCTGCTGGGAGTTAACTATTTTGCCTGGTGCTTCTCATGCAGCTGCCTCTACATTGGTGAACCTCATTGTAAATTGGGGGACCGCTTCATCCAGTACCTCTGCCAAAAAGAGGAACTTCCCAGTTGCCAGATATTTTCATTCCCATTCTGATTTGTCAGTCCACGATGAGGCCACCCTTAGGATGTGGAAGCAACACCTTATATTCCGTCTGGGTAGCCTCCAACCGATAGCATGAATGAGGAGTTCTCCTTCCGATAAACAAAAATTCCCTCCCCTGTTCTTCTATTCCCCACTCTGGCCCCTTACCTCTTCTCAACTGCCTATTACTTCCTCCTGGGTCTGCTCCTCCATCCTTTTCTCATTTTGTCCACTCTCCTCTCCCGTGAGATTCCTTCTTCTCTCGCCCTACACTTTTCCTACCCACCTGGCTTCATATATCACTTTTTAGCTACCCTCTCCCTACCTTTTCATTCTCATAGTCATACTTTATTGATC
This sequence comes from Mobula hypostoma, assembly GCF_963921235.1. NCBI lineage: Eukaryota > Metazoa > Chordata > Chondrichthyes > Myliobatiformes > Myliobatidae > Mobula > Mobula hypostoma. Next base: position 8,335,387 of record NC_086115.1, read on the forward strand.
CCAGGGGAAATTGGTTTTTCGTTACAATTGCACAATAAATAATAAATAGTAAAATAGTTATATGTAAATTATGCCTGGAAATAAGTCCAAGACCAGCCTATTGGCTCATGGTGTCTGACCCTCCAAGGGAGGAGTTGTAAAGTTTGATGGCCACAGGCAGGAATGACTTCCTATGACGCTCTGTGCTGCATCTCAGTGGAATGAGTCTCTGTTGTCTTCCTTCTTCCTTTCTAGCCTGAAATGTCATTTCCATAGATGGTGCCTGACCTGTTGATTTGAAACTGCTTGAAGTTTATGTATTTCCAAGTCTGCACTTTTAAAAGATTAGGATAACTTATATATAGTACCTAGACATACAACAAAGTACTGTTCATTTCAATGTGTAACACTTCCAACATTTAAAACAAAGATATCATTCAACTTACCTCAACAGTATAGCAGACTCCTTTAACCATGCTCAGTATTTACTTACTGCAGACCCATAGTAGTGTTAGAAAACCAGTTAAAGAAATGGATATTTAATTTAAGTTTAATAAAACAATAATAAAGTGCTGCACTATGTTGGTGTACTGAAGTACAACCATTTTAATCAGACTGTTCATGACACTGACTTATTCTTCCAGCAAATTAATTAGGATTCCAACAAAACAGAGCAGCAATAATAATTAGCCGAAAGAGATGACCATTTTATTTCCTTGATTAATTAGCCACTGAGTATCCAGTGAGGTCAGGACAATAAACTGCATAAATCTAAAGAGAAGCTTGATGTTTAGAAACAGAAGGACGTGTGTACAGAGGCTCCTTTTAGATGCCGAAATTCAACAACAGACGTGAACCCTAATCTCAGAAAGCAGCTGCAAGAAAATACTCCAGCTAAATAAGCTTACCGGATGCTGCCAGACCTCTATCCTTTGCTAAATCATGAACCAGTTTACTTCTGATTGCTACTAGGCTTAAACACTGAGCTGTAAACTTGAGATTCCTATGCCTACTCATTCTGCTTCCCCTAACCCCTCAGCTTAAAACTGAAATCAATAAAAATCTAAAATGAGACTTGGCAAGAAAAAACTCCTCATAGATGCTGCCCAACCAACTGAGTATTTTCACCATTTTCTGTTTTTATTGGGGAAAAATTTTTAATTAGAACGTTAATTGCTCATTAAAAAAAAAGTCCCTTTACAGTTTATTGGACCATACAATATAAGAGCAGAATTAAGCCATTTTGGCCCGTCAAGTCTGCTCTGCCATTTTGTCATGGCTGAGCTATTTTTCCTCTCAGTCCCAATCTCCTGCCTTCCACACGTATCCCTTCATGACCCAACTAATCTAGAATCTATCAACCTCTGCCTTAAATATACCCAATGACTTGGTTTCCACAGCTGCCTGAGGCAATGGATTCCACACAGATTTATCACTACCTGGCTAAAGAAATTCCTCCTCATCTCCATTCTAAATGGACATTCTTGTATTCTAAGGCTGTGCCCTTTGGCCCTACACTCCTCCACCATAGGAAACATCCTCTCCACATCCACTCTATCAAGGCCTTTCAACATTCGATCGGTTTCAATGAGGTCACCCCTCATTCTCCTGAATTCCAGTGAGTACAGACCCAGAGCCATCAAACACTCCTCATATGATAAGCCTTTCAATTCTGGAATTATTTTCAAAGAGTTATCTTGGCTAGAAAATTAAAACAAGGATAAGAGATGAAGTATGTTCAACAATTCATGTTACTCTTCAGAGAACAAAGCAGCTATTCCAGTACACTGACTAATATTCTCTTTACCCCCAAACCATTCAAGAATAAATAAATTATTACGTTGTCATCTGTGGGCATTCTGCAGACAATGTGGTCAGTTTGTCTAACTAAACAAGTTACTCAACTTAAAACTGAGTAATTGTTTAAGAGGCATAATGACAGGCTTTCAAAAAATTTAGTGGATTATGATCAGACAAAACTAGACGAAACTCTTCTGCTTGACCCACGCTAACAAAGGTTTAAATTTAAACTTAGTTCTTACTAAAAGTCATAAATCTTAAATCAGAACTGAGGAATTCACTCAAATGTATGAAGTGAATTTTAAATCAAGATCTACTTATGTACGAAAATCATGACAATCAAAATTGAGGAATTAACTGTATTTCCCTTCAGGTCATCCAGAGTGAAATTTTACTGGGATGAGTTAATAACTAAGCAACTAAGTCTGCAGATGTTGGAAATTTTGAGTAACTCACCAAACGCTGGAGGAACCCAGCAAGTCAGACAGCAACTCTGGGGGCGGGGGGAATAAATGATCGACGTCTCGGGCCGAGACTATGTGATTTGCCGAGTTCCTCCAGCATTTTGTCTGGGATGAGTTAAGTTAGGCGATGTTGCGGAGCGGGAGAGGACGTGTGGCGGTCATGTTTACAATGCAGAAAGCGTTGCTCTATGTAAGTAGCGGGGAGATGGTAGAAGATTACGCAGACATGCCCGGGTGTAAATCGCTGGCTAATCCGCCACACGTTGCAGCTCCATCTCCACAGCCATGGCGTCACAGCAACCGCTAACCTAACAACACAGGAGGGTGGCCCGGGGCAGGAAAATCCGCCAGCGGGGAAAGCGTCCAGTATCCCCGACCCTGGCGATCGGCGATCAGCGATCAGCGATCAGCCCCGCCGCAGGCCCAGCCCTCCCCTCGGCCCCTCACTCACCATCTTCTCCTCACGGCGCCGGGTAACTATGGGCAGCGGCGTCACCTCGCAACCCACGTAGGGTGACACGTGCCCCTCGGCCCCGCCTCCGGCGCGCGCCCCTCTTTCTCGACGTCATCAGCCACGGCGCGCGTGCGTTCGGAGTCAGTCGCCGTCGTTCTGGCGGGGGGTGCGGGGGGGGGGACGCAGCGAGCTTCAGCCGAGCGCATCTTTCGATGACGTACTCCGCACCGAAGTGACGTAGCGACTCGGAGGGGAAGGGGGCTGGGCGAGAGGCGGTGTCAGTGGGGGGGATCGGCGGCCGCTGATTGGTTGGAGACTTGCCTACGGTGGGAAACGCGACCAAGTTGATACTTATTTTACCGCCTAGCCCGAGCTGTAACAAATAGGGCGAGAAAAATTGTCAATGGTCAGGTACGTCGGGAAATTATGTTGCAATGCTCCTGTTACTGTGAACATTTAGGAGCAGACTGTGTTTTTCTGCAATGATTGTTTGCCTTACGTTGCGAGCCCCTCGGGCGGGCAGTCACTCCTGCCTCAGTCATTTTGTATTCGTGTCAGAGCACCTGCCCCCCATTTGCGGTTTTTAATTTAAATCAGTACATTTTAAACGGCATTGCTGCTGATGCGATCACAATTGCAGAACTGCATTCAGTCCCAAGGTTTTCAAACAATTCCTGAAGCTGTTTGTCTCATGGTAATTATTGCCACGTCTCAGGGAAGGGACTGTGAAAGGTTACTGATCAATGGTGCTTAGTGTATATAAAGCTGTAGCCTATATTGTATTAATCAGTAATAACTTGCAGGCTGCCCAGAACATGTCAAAGTGGACAGTCCATTGATTCCAAGTTCAAAGTCGAGATATCGCCATTTGCACAAGTGCACAAAACTTGAAGCGGCATTCACAAGAATAACAAAGTATACACAATTTTGCAACAAAACACAAATAGAACAAAAAAAGTCAAGTTTAGTGCAGTGGTCTTAGTTTTGTAAGTCTCTGCCATCTGATTTCTAAAAGGACATTGAACACTACCTCACTATTTTATTTCTGTTATTTTGAACTACTTATTTTAACTTAACTATTTAATAGTTAATGTATACTTAATATAACTCAGATTTTCTCTATTTATTTATCACATATTTCATTGCACTGCTTCCGTAAAGTTAACAAATTTCACGAGAAATTAATTCTGATTCTGATTCTAATTGTGATCTGGAATAATCAGGGTTTGCTGGTTGGTTCAATCACCAGATGGTTGAAGGGAAGTAGTTGTTTTTCAACCTGGCGGTATGAAACTTCAGGCTCCTGTACTTCCTGCCTGTGAAAAATGGCAAGGCCCAAATGGTGGATCTTTGCAGATATTGCCTTCTTGTAGATACTATTGATGGTGGGAGGATATGCTGGGATGTATTGGGCAGAGTCCACTACTCTGCTGTTTCCTGTTTGTGGACATTTTATTTGCTGTAGGGGACTATTATGCAACAGGCAGGATGCAATCAACAGTATATTTTCAGGTTTGTTAGAGTGCTTGTGACAAACTGAACTTACTTAACCTCCTAAGGAAGTAAAGATCATGGTGCTGAGCACTGCACAGGTCATCCGATAATGTTAACACCCAGGAATTTAAAACTGCTGACCCTCTCCACCACTGATCCCCCCAGTGTAGACTGGCTCATGCTTAACCTTCGCCTCCTTCCTGAAGTCAATAAACAATTCTTTAATTTTGCTGCCGTTGAGTCAGAGGTATTTTTGTGGCACCACTCAACCAGGTGACCTATTGCACTCCTGTGAGCAGACTTAATACCAGCTGTGATTTATCCGACAACAGTAGTGTCCTCGGCGAATCTGAAGATGACATTAGAGCTGTGCTTCATCATTGAGTTCTGATGAAGAGTCTCGGCCCGAAACATCCACTTTTTATTCCTCTCCATAGATGCTGCCTGACCTGCTGAGCTCCTCCAGCATTTTGTGGGTGATGCTCTGGATCAATGTTTCCCAGCCTTTTTTAGCCCAACGTCTCCCCCAAAGCAACTTCATACTTACCAGTACCCCACAAAGCAACTTCATACTTGCCAATACCCCGCAAAGCAACTTCATACTTGCCAGTACCCCCCAAAGCAACTTCATACTTGCCAATACCCCCAAAGCAACTTCATACTTTCCAATACCCCCCAAAGCAACTTCATACTTGCCAGTACCCCCCAAAGCAACTTCATACCAGTACCCCCAAAGCAACTTCATACTTGCCAGTACCCCCCCAAAGCAACTTCATACCAGTACCCCCCAAAGCAACTTCATACTTGCCAGTACCCCCCAAAGCAACTTCATACCAGTACCCCCCAAAGCAACTTCATACTTGCCAATACCCCCAAAGCATCTTCATACTTGCCAGTACCCCCAAAGCATCTTCATACTTTCCAATACCCCCCAAAGCAACTTCATACTTGCCAGTACCCCCCAAAGCAACTTCATACTTGCCAGTACCCCCCAAAGCAACTTCATACTTGCCAATACCCCCAAAGCATCTTCATACTTGCCAGTACCCCCAAAGCATCTTCATACTTTCCAATACCCCCCAAAGCAACTTCATACTTGCCAGTACCCCCCAAAGCAACTTCATACTTGCCAGTACCCCCCAAAGCAACTTCATACTTGCCAGTACCCCCCAAAGCAACTTCATACTTGCCAGTACCTCCCAAAGCAACTTCATACTTGCCAATACCCCCAAAGCAACTTCATACTTGCCAATACCCCCAAAGCAACTTCATACTTGCCAATACCCCCCAAAGCAACTTCATACTTGCCAGTACCCCCCAAAGCAACTTCATACTTGCCAATACCCGCCAAAGCAACTTCATACTTGCCAATACCCCCAAAGCAACTTCATACCAGTACCCCCAAAGCAACTTCATACTTGCCAGTACCCCCCAAAGCAACTTCATACTTGCCAGTACCCCCCAAAGCCACTTCATATTTGCCAGTACCCCCCAAAGCAACTTCATACCAGTACCCCCAAAGCAACTTCATTCTTGCCAACACCCTTCTTAGGCACCATATACTTTCCAGCACCCCCATAGTGTACCATATGCTAACATGAGAAAAATGATTCTGCTTTAAATTTTTATTTGTCTTTAAACATAGCTTACACAGTACCTCTGCACTGTACAGCAGCTTCGATATCGATGTGATCCTTGAGCTTGATGGTTTTTAGCAAGAGTTGAAATATCTGGTTCAAGTTGTGACAGCAAAAGCCTCAAGTCCCCACACGTAAGAATGTCCAAGTGGTTTCTGTTTTTTGTGAGTATGTGGTTCACTACTCTGAAGCCTCTTTCAACAGGGTAGGAGGATGGAAATGCAATGAAGAGCAGTTTGGCTCTTCTCCAAAGACCAAGAAACTTCGTATGACAGTACGACATACCACAAAAGCTGACATTTTTGAAAAGTATTTTTGCTGCTTCATCATTCTGAATTTTGATAATTTCTTCTTGTAAGCTCTCTTCCTATTCTTCCACCTTGGAAAGAAATGAGTTAATTACCCAGTCCGGAATTTCCATATTGTTTAAATGCTTTAACTGAGTCTGAAAATCCTTCAGTGACTGCTATTGTAAGCAGTACTCTTGCAAATCACTGTCTGTGAAAGAGAATGCCGTACTTTCCATGCAGGGAAACTGTGAGAATATTCTTCTCCCAATGTTTTGCTTGTATATTTCCAATTTTCCAATTAAAGTGGACACTACACTTATTGCCTGAATTAAATTGTAATTTTCACCCTGCAGTTTCATATTTAGAATGTTCATCTTGTCATACAGATTAGCTAGGAATGCCACATCCCCATGTAGTTCAATCTTGTTTCCCAAGCTCTTGTCGACTTTGAGCGAAAATTCAACTACAGGGTTAAAATGATCAAAGAAAAGTTTTAAGCAGCAGCTAAAGCACTTCAGTGTGAAGAAGCAAGCGTAAACCCCTTTGTCATTACCTTGGCATAGAAACATAGAAAACCTACAGCACAATACAGGCCCTTTGGCCCACAAAACTGTGCCTAACATGTCCTTACCTGAGAAATTACCTAGGGTTACCCATAGCCCTCTATTTTTCTGAGCTCCATATACCTGTCCAGGAGTCTCTTAAAAGACCCTATCGTATCCGCCTCCACCACTGTCGCCAGCAGCCAATTCCATGCACTCACCATTCTCTGCGTTTAAAAAAAACTTACCCCTAACATCTCCTCTGTACCTACTTTCAAGCACCTTAAAACTGTGCCCTCTGGTGCTAGCCATTTCAGCCCTGGAAATAAGCCTCTGACTATCCACACGATCAATGCCTCTCATCATCTTATACACCTCTATCAAATGTTGCATGCCATTTGGCACTACATTACACATGTAGATGTCTCCATGCGGAATTGTGCCATATCTATGGAGGATCCTGAATAAATTTCCAAATCCATGAATACAATGCAGCAAGTAACCAACTGCATTTTGTTATGATAAACAAAATTGCACTACATTAAAGAATTTTTAACCCAACACATCCAATAAAGTTCTACAATAATATATGTAAGAGATATGACAGCAGTGAAAATGCTAATTCCTGAGCAGATCTCAGAGATGACAAATTACTTGTAAATTATTTGTTCTGTCCCATCTACATTATCCTCATAGATTGGTAACTGGTGAAATACTCTGCTATTTAATGGATGAGCTTTAATTTTGTTGATAACAGATATTACAAGAGTCATGCTTGAAAAAAGTTTCTGGCTGAGATTTTTGGTTGCAAATTTTGACAATGAATTATACAATGGATTGCAAACAGACTTGGCATTTCTTTTTTCATAAATGCCACTAAACCATCATGGTGACCTAGAGACCTGGTGCTGCATCTGTTGCACAAGCTATCATGTTCCTAATCGGAATACTTTTATCCTCAATATACATTTTCAGCTCATCATAGATTGACTCTCTGTTGATATTTGTGGTTGTGTATGTGGCCGTGTTACACAACAAAGCTATAAATAAAAATGCTGGAGATGGGAGCTAAGTTAACAGGGTTCTTTACTGACTGAAACCAAACTGAACACACACGTACAAATCAATACGCGCCTAATAGCGCATCATAATGTGTTACTACAACATAAAGTAGTCCCATAATATACAGTAGGCTATATGGTACACTCCTCCTCTTTTATTTAAATAGTGTATCAACTTTTTTTTCTGGGGCACTACGTTAAACAAATATGTGTACCCTTAACATAGAAACACCTACCAATTGTTTACTTAGCAACTTAATAATATCAAATTATAATAAAGTAATGTAACTATGATAATTATAACTCAAGTCTCTTGGGTGGGGGGGGGGTCTTCACTGCCTCTCCGGGTAACGTCTGTCCTGAAACGTTGGCTTTGGGGAATGAGTCTCCACAGGTACATCAGGTGGGTCATCAGCACTGATGACAGGCTCATCTGTGGATGAAGCTGATGTGATCACATCAGGAGTGTTTGCTTCTATGTCAGAGGAGTCCGGGCAAGGTGTTGTTGTGTTTTTCACCTGAGCATCCAGGATTTGATCCACATGACGTCTCCATACGCTCTCTCCCACCTCCACTGTATACATCAGTGGCCCGTCTATGGCGGAAATTGTACCTGGCTGCCACTTTTCAGTTGGGTAATCACGTGCAAGAACTGACTGTCCCACACTGAAGCTCTGTGTTGACTTAGCATTCAAGTGTTTGAACTGTCTGTTTTCCACATCGTGCCGTACATTTGGTTTGAGAAGATCCATGCGGGACCTCAGGTTCCTGTTCAGAAACATCCTCGCTGGAGATTGATTAGTGGTTGCGTGTACTGCATTACGATAGGCAAGGAGGAAGTTGTCTATCTTGTGTTGCAGCAGTCGATTTTCACTGTCCATGGCCTTGATGGCTTTCTTGAATGTCTGCACAAATCTTTCTGCCGAGCCATTTGTGGATGGATGGTAAGGGGCAGATGTAAAGTGCTTGATTCCATTGTTCTTCACAAAACTTTGGAATTCTTCAGAGACAAATTGTCGTCCATTGTCTGTGCAGATTTGTTCTGGTATGCCGTTCCTGGTGAACATGATCCTCAGCACTGTAATGGTCTTTTCTGATGTGGTTGTCTTAATTTTGATGACCTCTGGCCATTTGGAATGTTCATCAACGGCGATCAAAAAGATAGAGTTCATGAATGGTCCAGCAAAGTCGATGTGCACTCGTTGCCATGGTGATGAGGGCCACTCCCAAGGATGGAGAGGGGCTTCTGGTGGTGTGTTCTGGATCTTCTGACATCCAGAGCAGTTCTTCGTCAAGGCTTCAATCTGTTTATCGATTACTGGCCACCACACATAGGCATGGGCAGGACTTTTCATCTTCACGGTACCCAGGTGCCTCTCGTGCAGTTCCTCCAGCACTCTGGTGCCTAGCTTGGGAGGAATCACAACTTCTGAACCACACATTAGTGTTCCCGATACACTGACAACTGCTCCCTCCTCGCTGGAAACAGTGTGTTACCCCGCGCTGGCCATCCCTTTACTGTGATGTCGTACACTTCTGACAACGTAGGGTCATTGCATGTTTCCCTTTCAATAAGGCTGTTTGTCGCTGGTAATTGTTCAACTACCGTTGTGTGAAAGACCTGCTGAATCCGTTTGTGTAGTTATCTCGGAAGTGGGCAGTGGTAAACGTGACAAGCCATCTGCGTTGCCATGTGGCTTGGTCCCCTTGTGTTCAATGTCATACCTGTGACCTCCTAAGAAAAGGAACCATCGCTGCAGCCTTTGTGCTGTCATCACTGGAACACCTTTCCTTGGGTTGAAGATTGATACAAGAGGCTGATGGTCAGTCAACAGGCTAAACTTTTGGCCACACAGGTAGTGACTGAACTTCTTGACTCCCCACACGAGGCTCTGTCAATCTGTGCGTAGTTGTGTTCAGCTGAAGTTAGCGTTCTTGAGGCAAAGGCTATTGGTCTTTCTGAGCCATCTGGAAATTTGTGCGATAACACAGCTCCTATCCCATGGGGTGAGGCATCACAAGCCAGTCGGATTGGTAAGGAGGGGGCAAAGAGCACGGGCACCCCTTCTGAAGTTATGAGTCTTAGTTTCTTGAATCGCTTTCTCACAGCTCTCAGTCCACTCCCATTGTGTCCCTGTCTGTAATAGTGTATTTAGTGGGTGTAGGACTGTGGATAGGTTAGTTAGGCAAGAACCTGTGGTAATAGTTCACTAGTCCAAGATATGCTCTCAGCTGAGACACATTTTCAGGTGGTGGTGCCTTAAGCACCGCTTCTATCTTGTCTTGAGACGTGTGTAAGCCATCCTTGTTGATCACATGCCCACAGTATGAGACTTCCTTTTTGAAAAACTCACATTTCTGTCGATTAGCTCTGAGCCCATATTCTTGTAACCTGGTGAGCACTTGTTCAAGGTTAGAAAGATGTTTGGCGTCATCTTTGCCGGTGACAATAATTGTCATCCAGGTTACACTGAGTCCTTGGAATTCCCTGCAGGACCTGGTCCATTGCCCTTTGCCAGATTGCAGGAGCTGATGCTATCCCAAACACCAACCTGTTGTATTGGTAAAGTCCTTTGTGTGTATTTATTGTCAGGTATTTCTTGGATGCATCATCGATTTCCATTTGGAGATAAGCCTGGGCCAAATCGATTTTTGTGAAATGTTCCCCTCCTGACAGGGAAGCAAAGAGGTCCCCAATACGAGGTAGAGGATACTGTACTGTGAGGAGAACTGGGTTAACAGTCACTTTAAAGTTTCCACATATGAGCACCTTGTTTGGTTTTCCTGGTTTTGTGCTGGAGGTTTTCTTCATCACTGGAACAATAGGCGTGACCCCCATTCAGTCCAATCCACCTTTGACAGGACCCCAGTCTGCTCCAGGTTTTTCAGCTCTGCCTCTACCGTAGGATGGATTGCATATGGCACTGGTCTGGTTTTGTGAAATTTTGGTCATGCATTTTCCTCAGTCTCAATCCTTGCCTTCATGCCCTGAAGTATTCCTATTCCTTTCACGAACACTTCCTCAGAGTCAGCAAGTATTTGTGACAGTCTCTCAGATGTAGCCTTGCTGCCCTCCTTTGCTGACACAACTAGTGCCTTGATGGTGTGCCAATCCAACTGGATTTTCCTGAGCCATTCACGTCCCAGCAATGGTGGTCCTCCATTTCTCAGTACATAGAGGTTCAGCTGCTGTGTTTTGTCTCCATAGGTCATTGTCACTTTAATTTTACCTTTGGGATGCACTTTCTGTCCTGTGTAAGTCTTTAGTAGAAGTTTAGTTCGTTTCAGAAGTATGTGAGAAAACAGTCATTTGTAGTTGTGTACAGAGATTACTGTTAAAGCTGAGCCTGTGTTCAACTCCATTTTCAGTCTCACGCCTGCCACTTGTGATCCATATTACTCTTCGATCATCTGACTCTTTCACGCTGTGAAGTTGCAGACAAGACAATTCACTTTTGTCTGAGTCGTTTTCATCAGAATTGCTTTCCTTCATTTTGTGTACCTTGTTGTATTTTCCTTTCTGGAGTTTCTTGTTTCTGTGTATTTTGCCCTTTTTCTGCTGTTGACTAGCTTTGCATACTCTGCCAGTGTGGCCCTGTTTGCCACAGCTTCTGCATTCTTTGACTTTAAACCAACAATCATCTGGGTCATGTGACCTGTTTCCACAATGGTAACATTTCTTTCCTTCATTCCTGTTTTATTTGTGGCATATTCCAGAGATTTTTGTTGTATCTGGGAAGCACCCCGTTCCACTGTTTCCATTGATATTGCAATGTTTAGCGCTTTCTCGAATGTAAGGTCTCTTTCACACAGGAGCTTCTTCTGTATGGTTTCACAGTGCATGCCACACACTAACCTGTTCCTCAATGTGTCCGATAGACCAGCTCCAAATTGACAATGTTCTGATAATTTGCGCAATTCAGCACAATATTCAGAAATGCTTTCATTTTTGCTCCGATTCCGTTTATGGAATTTAAATCTTTCAGCAATGACCAGTGGTTTGGGGTTTAAGTGCTATTGGAGAGTGTCTACTATTTGCTTGAACGTTTTGTCAGCTGGCTTTTCAGGGGTTAACAAGCTCCATAGCAGCCTGTATGTTTTTGCTCCCATAATACTGAGTAAGACGCTGGCTTTCTTTTCATCATTAACACCGTTAGCCTCACAATATAACTCCACTCTTTCAATGTAACTTGCCCAGTCTGCAATGCCACTATCAAATGCTGTAATGGTTCCAATCATCACCATCTTTGTTATGTTAATTAAGCCCCGTTCACCACTTATTTTCCTTTTTGACTCACGTGTCCTTTTTGCGAGCACCACGAGTGCACCCCATCTAGATGCCTGTGTCACTCCTTTTTATCTCCCTTCTGGGGCAGGCAGACCCTCAGCCCCTGGGGGTCAGCGCCGGCTGTGGTCTCGGCTGGACGCTGCGGCTCCGACTGTGTCTCTTGGTCTCCCGACCTGCAGCTGTGCTCCGGCTTCTTTTCAGACTCGCGGCCTGGCTCGTACCTTGCGCTCTTCTTCCGAGTGTCGTTATCAATTAAAACACGGCGTTCCAATATGATGTAGGTTCATTAACCTTGTCGCCAATTTGTTGTGTATGTGGCCGGGTTACACAACAAAGCTGTAAATAAAAACGCTGGAGACGGGAGCAAAGTGAACAGGATTCTTTATTGACTGAAACCAAACTGAACACACACGTACAGATCAATACGCGCCTAATAGCGCATGCAACAATGTATTACTACAACATAAAGTAGTCCCATAATATACAGTAGGCTATATGGTACAATTTGTTTTTTAACTTTTTGAAAAAGAGAACTTTTTTCCATTTTTGATAAACCATACATATGTTGTCAGCAATGCCTGGTTGTCTCGCACAGTTCACTCTCCCAGTTGTATCCCAAATTCTGTTGTTGTATCTCTGTGCATAGCTGATATTGAATGTCTTCACTCACTTTGTCAATATGACAAGTTACAGAGTTATTACTCAGTGGAATTTATTTTAAAATACTGGTATCCATTTTGAGAACAGTGGTGCGCACTTTTGATACAGCAGGCATTATTAATATTTCACCAATTGTATGAGATTTTCCACACTTTGCTATCATTTTGGAAACGTTATAAGAAGCAATGACACCACCATCAAGATCATTTTTAGCCTTCTTAGCAAATGAATCAAGTGTGCAACACTTTTCAAATGCTTCTTTCATCTTCTGGAACTGAGTAATACCATAAGTAGCCTTTTCAGTGTGTCTTTTACAGAAATGATCCTGCAATCTTTATGGTTTCATTAGACAGTACAGTATTACAAATAAGACACATGGGGCATTGCTAATCTGATGGAAATGGAACTGATGGAAATGGCATTCTCCAGGTAGGTAAAATTGTATTGACACACTCTCTGTAGCTTCTGTTTCTTAGTAGTATTAGAATACAAGGCTTCACCAGACTCTTAGGGATTGTGCTGTACATATTTATCCATCATTAACGGGGCTAAATTAAAATTTAAAATTAACACAAACTGGGAATGTCTGTCGTATGTTGATGACAGCACCAAATTGACACGGGGAGTCAGGTCTCGTGACTCAAGTTAGGGTGCCGCTTACCACTGCCCCTCCTCCTGACGACTTCTATTTCCCCTAGTGCCCCCTTAGGACACGTTCAGTATCTGCAGAATCTCTTGTATTTATAACTCCCTGAGGAGGCAGGTGTCAAAACAAATGAATCTGCATTATCTACATTTCTATTGCAAACACACAGAGGTAAGGAAAGTGATATGGATAGCCACACAAACAAAAAGCTGGAGGAACTCAGCAGGCCAGGCAGCATCTGTGGAAAAGAGTACAGTTGTCGTTTCAGGCTGAGACCCTTCATCAGGACTGCAATCAGGATTTCCAGCATAAGACCATGAGACATAGGAGCAGAATTAGGCCATTCAGCCCATTGAGTCTGCTGCACCGTTCAATCATGGCTGATCCTTTCCCCCTCCTCAGCCTTCTCCCCGTAACCTTTGTTACCCTGTCCAATCAAAAGCCTATCAAGCTCTGCCTTAAGTACACCCAACAACCTGGCCTCCGCAGGTGCCTGTGGTAATAAGTTTCACAAATTCACCACCCCCTGGCTAAAAACATTTCTTCGCGTCTATGTTTTAAATAGACACCCCTCCATCCTGAGGCTCTGTAGATTTTCTCTTGTAAATGATATGCCTACAACACACATCAAAGTTGCTGGTGAATGCAGCAGGCCAGGCAGCATCTCTAGGAAGTGGTACAGTCGACGTTTCGGGCCGAGACCCTTCATCAGGACTAACTGAAGGAAGAGCTAGTAAGAGATTTGAAAGTGGGTGGGAGGGGGGAGATCCAAAATGATAGGAGAAGACAGGAGGGGGAGGGATGGAGCCAAGAGCTGGACAGGTGATTGGCAAAAGGGATATGAGAGGATCATGGGACAGAAGGCCCAGGGAGAAGGAAAAGAGGGAGGGGGGGAAAGCCCGGAGGATGGGCAAGGGGTATAGTCAGAGGGACAGAGGGAGAAAAAGGAGAGTGAGAGAAAGAATGTGTGTATATAAATAAATAACGGATGGGGTACGAGGGGGAGGTGGGGCCTTAGCGGAAGTTAGAGAAGTCAATGTTCATGCCATCAGGTTGGAGGCTACCCAGACGGAATATAAGGTGTTGTTCCTCCAACCTGAGTGTGGCTTCATCTTTACAGTAGAGGAGGCCGTGGATGGACATATCAGAATGGGAATGGGATGTGGAATTAAAATGTGTGGCCACTGGGAGATCCTGCTTTCTCTGGTGGACAGGTATGCCTATGTATTTTCATTCAGTAATAGCCAGGTCACTAATTTTTAAAACTATTGAATTTAACCAATATTGTCACAGTGAGACAATACACTTGCCACATCAAATCCATTTTAAAAGAGGCTCAAAGTTTTTTTTTGTTCAAAAGTTGCAAAGGCTAATAAGTAGTTTGCAGGGTAGCCATCTCAAATGATGCTCATGAGAAACTGTTGGGTAACGTAGAACGTGGTGGAATTAAAGGCAGTTTAATGACCGAGTGAGGAAATTGGCCGACATTGCAAGTGAAAATGAGGAGATGGCCAATGTGTTGAGTGATGATGTCATGCTTGTATTAAAAGCACAGATAATGGCTTTCTAGTAAGATTGTCAGGATATCGTCATCCAGCGACATCTACATGAACTTATTTTGGGGGAAACAACTATTCATTGTAGTAATAAATAATTTAGGTGATGCAATATTGAAGATCATTAATGGAATGATACTTGATCTTATAAGCAGTCTAACTTGCTTGTTGAGGGCATTCAATAAGTTTCACCAAATAGTCTTGAAGAGCAAATAGCTGTGGCATTAGCATCCAAATATATTCAGTCAAATATTCACCATTTGTTTTACGGTTTCCTGCTTGCGATGTAAATATTAGATGTGTTTAGGATCTGGAAACTGTGCCCATTTTTGTGAATTAGTGAGGCATTATTAGTGGAGCCAGTGAGCCACCTTGAAAAGGCTATTGACTTGAGAAGTTATACTTGCCATATAAAATCTTTTTTAAAAGAGGCCCAAACTATTTTCTTTTGTAGTATCTCCATCGCCGATGATGCATTCTGATCTCTGGTAATGTTAATAAACTATTTAATAGGCAATCACAACTGCTCGCTTGAATTACCCTTTGCAACTCTATACTAACCATCTGTTCAGTTTCAAGTGCCTGGATAATATTCCTCGGAGCGACTGGTCAACTCACAAGTTGCATTTCTGAAAGATGTGTTTTTTCTCTTACAGCAGGAGTTCTTAGCCTTTCTTCACCTTTTTATTTTGGTGAAGCTTATGGACCCCATCAGAGAATTAACATATAAGATAAAATTCACAGAATTACAAAAGAAACCAATTCTGTTGAAATACCGTTGTTGAAAATTGGGATGTAGTAGTATACCTGTTTGTCCTGCATTCTCCTTCTGAGATTGGGTTTGAGGAGATCCAACTGTAAGCGCAAGGGACAACCCAGCAACAACATAGCTGGTGAGATGTTGGTTGTGGGGTGTGATACATTATGATATGCACGGAGGAAATTAGTGAGCTTCGGATTCAGTGTTAGTGTAGTGTGTTTTGCTGGCATTGCTTGCAGTGCATTCTTTACACTCTGGGCAAACCTTTCCGCCAACCATTCGTAGCTGGGTGGCACGGTGCAGACGTTACATGTCTTGTTCCATTCATTTTTAGGAATGACTGAAACTGTTCCACTGCAAACTGTGGTCCATTGTCACTCAGTGTTTTGCAACACCAGTCCTTGTAAAGAGGCTTCTCAACACATCAACAGTGTGCAAGGCTGTAGTGGAGGTATCCACAACTACCAAGAAGGCTGTGCCCATGAATGGTCCAGCAAAATTCACATGAATCCTCTGCTAGGGCAATGCAGGCCATTCTCAGGGATGAAGAGGCACTGCTCTTGGCATCTTCAGGATGTGCTGGCATCCCACACAGTGCATAGCAAACTGCTCAATCTACTGATCTATCCCAGGCCACCAGACAAAGCTTCGAGCCAACACTTTCATTTTGACCGCGCCTAAATGACTGACATATAGCTCATCCAGCAATTTAGTTCTCAGCTTCGATGGCACCACAACTCTCAATCTTCACATAAGACAATCTCTGACAAGGGCAAGTTCGCCTCAGTGGGGAAAATCAAACTTCTGCTGCACCTTCCAGCTGTTTTGGATGACCATATAGACCTGAGAGAGTGTGGGGTCTTTTCCAGTTACCCTTTGGATCATCTTGGCCATAATAGGGAAACCTTTAATTTACATTAGGGAGAATATGTCAAGAGGAGTGTCATCCTTTGCCATTGCTTCACATATTTTCTTTTCCAAGAGTAAACGGCAGTCCATCAGCATTTCCATGATTAGTCATCCTCATGAATACAAAGTTGTAATTGTGTCCTCTAAGACTTCCTGAGTCCTCTAACTTCCTGAGAAAACTAAACAAATTTGGCCTGTCCCCTAAAACCCTCACTAATTTTTATAGATGCACTGTAGAAAGCATTCTTCTCGGGTGCATCACAACCTGGTATGGAAGTTGTCCTGTCCAAGACCGGAAGAAGCTGCAGAAGATCATGAACACGGCCCAGCGCATCACACAAACCAATCTTCCATCCGTGGACTCACTTTACACCGCATACTGTCGGAGCAGTGCTGCCAGGATAATCAAGGACACCACCCACCCAGCCAACACACTTTTCGTCCCTCTTCCCTCCGGGAGAAGGCTCAGGAGCTTGAAGACTCGTACAACCAGATTTGGGAACAGCTTCTTTCCAACTGTGATAAGACTGCTGAACGGATCCTGACCCAGATCTGGGCCGTACCCTCCAAATATCCGGACCTGCCTCTCGGTTTTTTTGCACTACCTTACTTCCCATTTTCTATTTTCTAGTTATGATTTATAATTTACTTTTTTAATATTTACTATCGATTTGTACTCCAGGGAGCAGGAAGCACAGAATCAAATATCGCTGTGATGATTGTACGTTCTAGTATCAATTGTTTGGCGACAATAAAGTATGAAGTAAGTATAAGAAATTGTAGCTCCTCTTAGTGGAACACCCTTCCGTGGATTAAAAATGGATACCAGTGGTTGATGATCAGTAATGAGGGTAAATTCTCTCCCATATAGGTATTGGTTGAAATATTTTGCACCCCAAAGCAGACGCTAGGGCTCTCTGTCAATCTGTGTGTCATTTTTCTCTGCGGCGAATAGGGAATGTGATGCAAAGTCTATGGGGTGTTCACTTCCATCACTCATAACGTGACGTGACTGCACCCAGACCATAAGGCGAAATGTCACAGGCAAGCTTCACTGGGCCCATGTGGATCATAATGTATGAGTACAGTTTCTGACGTCGCCATTTCCTTTGTCTTTCGGAAAGCCACTGCTTTGTCTGTTGCCATTTCCGCCTCATCTGTAGTAATGAGTTCAGGGGTGGAGCACAGTAGCCAGGTTTGGCAGGAAACTCTTATAGTAATTGACACATCCTAAAAATGACCACAACTGTGACACATCCTTTGGTTTGGCGGCATTCTCCACTGCTTGAATTTTCTCAGCACACTTGTGTAATCCTTACGTGTCGATGGTATGACCACAGTAGGTGGTGCTTGGTTTAAGGAATTCACACTTGATGCATCGGTCTCTGAATCTATAATCTACCGATCGTTTTAAAACTGTCTTGAGATTTTGGAGATGTTTCTTGTCATCCTTACCAGTAACAATGATGTTGTCCAAGTAACACTAAGTGCCTGGGCAGCCTTGCAGCACCTGATCCATGGCTTCCTACCAGAGTACAAGTGCAGATGCTACTCCAAAAATAACCCTGTGTGTTCGTCCATCGTCGAAGTCGATGAGGACCTTGACACCATAATGATGGTGTCGAGACGAGCGCGTGATTTGGATTTAAGTGAGGGAGAGTTGCGCAGCGTCAGCCTCACTCTCTCTTCCCAATTCCCATCTGGATCCAGTGGCAAGACAGAGTCTAGACGGCTGGAGATGGGACTAGGAGCAGTGGATGACCAGGACGTCCTCTGTGTCTTGTCCTGCTCTACACCTTCCACAATGCTTGCAGAGACTGCCTACTTGGCCATTGGACCTTCCATTGGTCTTATCTGCTCAATCCGCTGGAGTCTGTCTTCACATGCTGGGATAGATAACTCCCTATCTCACCGAGGGTTTGAGACCCGTCGGCTATCCTCACCTGGTTTAGCCGGCTTGTCGAAGCCGTTGACCGGGGTGTGGCCGCTGTCGCATGCGAACAGCTACAGGGAGCCGCAGGTGAGAGCTGAGTGCCAGGTGGGGACCAAAGGTGGACAAACCACCTTGAAAAGGACGCGACATGTTCCCCCACCAGAGGTGCTACCCCGCCCTGACACCCCATATACCCCATAACCCTATTATAATGACAAAACCCTTTGTGTGGATTTATGGTGGGAAACACTTTGGGATGCTTCTTCCCTCTCCATCTATAAGTAGGCCTCAGCTGTCCACTTTGCTGAAGTGTTTTCCCACAGAAAGGTTTGCAAAAATATCCTCTGGACAGCAGATATTGATCTATTCTGGACAGCAGATATTGATCTACTTTCAGCACTGGATTGATGGTGACCTTAAAGTCACCACAGATCCTGACCGACCCATTCTTCTTGGCTATTGGGATCACTGGCGTTGTCTGTGGGCTCCACTCAACTTGGAAAGAATCTCTTTAGCCTCCACACTATTTAGCTCTGGCTACTTTATCACAGATGGTATAAGGAACTGGACAGGCTTTGAAAAACTTGGGTGTGGCATTTTCATTTAATACTATTTTGCACTTAATTGTAAGATTCCACAAACTTCTCTCACGATCTCTCACTGCATCATCACCCCAATCACTGAATTGACAGTGCTCAGACAATCTCTTCAATTCAACACGTAGACTGAAATGGATTCTGCTTATGAAACCTGAAGTGTTCTGTGATCAACCAAGGTTTCAGTTCTAAATGTGCCTGTGTCACTTTTACAATATCATCAAAGCTCATTTCGGCTGGTTTGTCAAATTTCTGTTCAAACTATATACCTTCAAATTCAAAGCACTCAGCAAAATTGGTAATCACTTCTCACCAGCTATTTCATTTTCTTTAAAATACTCCTCGATTCGCTCTATATATAATATGCAGTTACCTGTGACATAATTAAATACGTCAATCTTAATAGGTCATTGTAACTTGTCATATGATTAGGCTAGGGTTAAATAGGTGGTTTGCTGGATGGTGTGACTCGTTGGGCCGGAAGGGCCTGTTCTGTGGTGTACCTAAATAAAATAAAGAAATATACATACTTTGATAATACATTTGCTTTGAACCTTATTCTGCTGTTCTAAGACCCACATAGTGTGGATAAGACGCAATGCAAGGTTGTCAAATCAACGACCAAGGAAACACCAAGGAAATGATTGTGGACATCAGAAAGGGGAAGTTGGGAGAACATCAGGGGATCAGCAGTGGAAAGAATGAACAGCTTCAAATTACTGGAGGTGAATAAATTTGAAGATCTATCCTGAGCTCAACATATTGATGCAATTATGAAGAAGGCACGTCATTGGCTCTAATTCTTTAGCATTTGAGAAGTCACCAACGAGTTGAGCAAATTTCTACAGATGTGTCTTGGAGAGCATTCTGATTGGTTACATCACTGTCTGGTATGGATACACAAATACACAGGACTGGGAAAAGAGTTCTCAGAAAGACACTAATATTAACATAGCAACTGAAAGCAATATGTCTGTGGAAAAAAACTGCAGACCAAAAAGGATAGACCGCCTCAGAGATTGACTGAAAGTTAATGAGTGAAAGTTGATGAGTGAAAAATGTGTTATTATGTGTATAGATAGTAAAGAACTTCAGTTCCCAGTGACAATGCGGGCAGTTCACCCCGGAACGAGAGTGACAATGGTGAGTTGGTTGGACATGCTCAGTGTGGAGCTGAAACCATTCAGTAAATAAAAATGTTCTAATGTTTACCCACGTAAAGTTTGTCTTTATTAAGAACGAAGATAACAGTGATACAGCACAGTGCCAGCAGACATAAAGTGCAAGGCCATGACAGTGTAGATAGTGAAGTCAAGAATCATAATCAGAACATAACTCCGATGCCCCGAGCTGCAATGGGGAACGTAACGGGGTACCATGGTATCTTAGTGTTCAGCACAACGCTGTTTAGTTCAGTGGGGGGAGGGGGGAGGCTTCAGATTTCAATGCCAGTGCCCTCTGTGAGTAAGGTTGTACATTCTTTTCCGTGTGCATATGGGTTTTCCCTGGGTGCTCCGGTTTCCTCTCACAGTTCACAGACGTACCCGTTAGTAGTCATTAGTCATTGAAAATTGTCCAGTGATTAGGCTAGGATTAAATCGGGCATGGGGTGGGGGGCCCAGCTCAGTGAGCCAGATTGGCCTGTTGTGCACAGTATCTGTAAATAAATGAATAGAATAATGGAGGAGAAATTATGGAAATTATCACACAAAGTCTTGAGGCAGAAAACTGAAATCTTTCCAACAAAAAGCAATAGGTGCTGCTGGCTCAATTTTAAATGTGGAATTAAGGACTTGACTTCTGCCAACCAGTGCATGTGGTTTGATTTGATGCAGGTTAGCCACAATCTCACTGAGGTGCTGAATGATTTATTCTTGTATGATGTCTGAGCTTTTGCAGGGATGTAGTTACCTTCGATATGTTATCTCATGGGTGCTGCACATCTCTCATTTCCCCCCAAGGACAATAGAGAATAGGTAATAAATTCTGGCCTTGTTACAAAAATCTAAAAAGAAAAGTCTTGCTTTAAGAAATAAAAGCCCTTCTTACTAATATAAGACACGAGATTCTGCAGATGCTGGAAGTTCAGAGCAACTCACACAAAATGCTGGAGAAACTCAACAGGTCAGGCAGCAACTATGGAGGAGAAGAAACAATCAATATTTCAGGCTGAGTCCTTTCATTGGGCCTCGGCCTGAAATATCAACTGTTAAACTCACTCCGCAGATGCTGATTGCCCTGCTGAGTTCCCCCAGTATCTGTGTGTGTGTGTGTTACAAACATGAAACCAAACTCTCAACAAATGAGACAGATATGCATTTGATGTTAGATAGTTATAGACCGTCAGTGGCTGCATGCAGTGTCCTGTCGAACACGTGTGGGCTGCCCCAGCACATCCTTGGGCTGTGTAGGTTGTTAACGCAAACAAAACATTTCACTGTGTGTTTCAATATGTAGTAAATAAATGAGTGTTGTTCTGTTCCTGTCCAATAAGATAAAGGTACCAAGGATCGATAGGTGTCAACTGTTGTTCAGCCAATAAAGGCAGCACTGCTCATACATAATGGCTGTAAAATCAGTCATGGATCACTCTCCAGCCCAGAGGTTCCCAACGTGGTGTCCATGGACCTCCCGGTTAATGGTAAGAGTCCATGGTTAAAAAAAATGGTTGGGGGCCCCTGCTCCAGTCATGAAAAGTACACATGCTGAAGTTTCAGGAGCACCATCTGGTTCTTCCATTAGGCTACAGTGCCATTTCATAGGATGAATGCTTTCAAGAAAATCAAAACAGAATGTTGTAGTTTGACGCTCAAAATATCTTGTCAGTGTATCGTTCCACAACATTTTATGTAATGATTTTTAAGAATCCTAACCTACTGTTTTGATAGTTATGGTTTGGTGTGAGAATCTTTAACATGATATGGTACCAGTACGTTTGTTTTAGATTGGGATTTAAATTCAGTGCAAGATCTTAACATGTAAATCTTCTTGCTGCCAGCTATAATGCGATGGGAATATTTAAGTGAGACACAGTTAACCTTGTGTGAACCCATGGCTAAAATAAGCAGCTCCTCCAGCAAAGAGGCCACAAGGTTGATGGTGTGAGTGGGGGGAAAACATATTTTACTCAGGGTTGGGAGGAGAAGATTTGCATTCCTGATGCATTACTGAAGTATCTTTGTCTCCTTCTAAATTCAGCAATGGCTGGAATTGGTTGTTGCTGGCATTGAGTTGTATCATGGTTCTGAAATTCCTTGTGTTGCTAGTCCAGTTAAGAGTAACAACCCACAAAATTGTTGACACAAAAGGGTCTGCAAATGCTGGAAATCTAGAGCAATTCACACAGTGTGCTGGAAGAGCGCAGCAGGTCAGGCAGCATCTATGGATGAGAATAAACAGTTGATGTTTTGGGCCAGGACCCTTCATCAGGATTGGAATATTGAAGGGTCTCGGCCAGAAATGTCGACTGTTTATTCCCATCTATAGATGCTGAACACAGTCAATGTACCTTTGAAATGCACTGAGATTTGGCACATACTGAGCTTGTGAAGGAGGGAACCCTATACGTAAAAGGGGGCCCTCTCCCCTGCCCATCACCTTCCTCTGGTGCCCCTCCTCCGTCCCCCTCTTTTACGGTTCACTTTCCTCTCCCATCATACTCTCTCTTCTTCTGCCCTTTATCTCTTCCACGAGAGGCTACACCTGGAGTACTGTGTGTAGTTCAGGTCTCTACTCTATAGGAAGGCCACAGAGAGGGTGGAGAACAGGTTCACCAGGATGTTGCCTGGATTAGGGAGTATTAGCCTTATGGAAGGGTTGGACTACCTTGGATTGTTGTCTCTGGAACACTGGAGGCTGAGGAGAGATCTGAGAGGTACGTGATGACCCGCCAAGAACTTCACATAGAGAAGGGATTGAGTTCAAACTCTTGTTTCTCCCATTCCTTCCGGCAGGTCGAAAGTAGATGTAGAATTTAGAATTTAGCAGATCTAGAAATTCAAGTCAAAGTAAATATATTATCAAGGTTACCATTTACTACCTTGAGATTCACTTTCTTTTAGGCATTTACAGGAAAATAAAATACTGCAGACTTTATGAAAAACTATACATAAATAAAGACTGAGTAACAACTGATGTGCAAAAGAAGACAAATTCAGCAAATAATAATAAAATAATACTGAGAACATGAGTGGTGGAGTCCTTGAAAGTGGGTCTGTAGGTTGTAGAATCAGTCCAGAGTTGAAGTGAGTGAAGTTATGCACACTGGTTTAGAAACCTGTTGATTGTAGGGTAATAACTTGTCCTGAACCCGTTGGTGTAGGACCCAAGGTTCCTGTACCTCCTGCTCGATGGTGGTAGCAAGAAGAGAGCATGGCCTGGATGATGGAAGCCCTTGATGATGTCTATTGCTTTCATGTGGCAATGTAGATATGTTCAATGGTGGGAGAGTTTTACCTGTGATGGACTGAGCAGTATCCTCTAATCTCTGCAGCCTTTTCCATTCCTGGGCATTGGTGCTTCCGTGATAGGCCATGATGCAGCCAGTCAGCATTCTCTTCACTGCATCTGTAGTAGTTTGTCAAAGTTTCAAATGACAAACTTAATGCACTTTCTTTTCTTGAGCACTGGACCATGTAGCTATCCTTCCAAGTTAGGCGTACGATAGGAAGGGTTTCAGGTAATTCTAACAGTCCATGCGGATCCAGTGTCATTCCTGGATGATATGGTTGTGGAAACCGTATAAGACCATAAAATATAGGTGCAGAATAAGGTCATTTGGCCCATCGAGTCTGCTACACTGTTTCTTCATTTTCCCCTCCCAGCCCCAATCTCCTGCCTCCCCCAATGCCCCCATATCCCTTCATGCCCTGACCAACCAAAAATCTATCAACCTCTGCCTTAAGTATCTGTACAGACTTGGCTTCCAAAGCTGCCTGTGCCAACAACGTCCACAGATTCACCACTCTCTGGCTAAAGAAATTTCTCCTTGCACCTCCTTTCTAAAAGGACCCTTCTATCTGAGGCCATGTCCTCTGGTCTTAGACTCCCCCACAATAAGAAACATCCTCTCCTCATCCACTCTATGAAAGCCTTTCAACATTTGATAGGTTTCAATAAGGTCACCCCTCATTTTTCTGAATTCCAATGAGTAGAGTTCCAGAGCCATCACCCGCTCCTCATATGACAAGCCTTTCAATCCTGGATTCATTTTTGTGAACCTCCTTTCAATCTTCTCCAATGTTAGTACATCCTTTTTGAGATAAGGGGCCAAAACAGCTCAAGTTTGACCTCAGCAGGCATTTGTAGTTCCTCAACATTGCATTCTAGCTTTTATATTCTAGGCCTCTCAAAATAAATGTTTATATCTCATTTGCCTTCCCTGCCACTGTATCCTGCATGAGGACTCCCAAGTCCCTTTGCGCCTCAGATTGTTGTATTTTCTCTTTGTTTAGAAAATAGTCACCCCCTTTCACTTCTTCTACGAAAATGTATGACCATATACTTCGCAACACTATATTCCATCTGCCGCTTCTTCGCCAAACCCCCAATCTGTCTAAGTCATAACGCCGCCTCCCTGCTTCCCTTACTCAACACTATCTGCTCCTCCACCTATTTTCCTCTTGGCCACAAAGCCATCAATTCTGTCATTCAAATCATTGAGATATAACATAAAAGGATGCGGTCCTAACACAGACCCCTGTGGAACACTATTAGTGATCGGCAGCCGGGCAGAAAAGGCTCCCTTTTTTCCCCACTCTTTGCCTATGGCAATCAGCCAGTGTTGGTGTCCTTCCTATAATACTGTATTATTAAGCAGCCTCATGTGTGGCACCTTGTCAGAGATCTTCTACAAATCCAAATACACACCATCCACTGATTATCCTTCGTCTATCCTGCTTGTTATTTCTTCAAAGAATCCCAACAGATTTGTCAGGCAAGATTTCTTTTGAAGAAACCATGCCTATTTTATCATGCACCTCCAAGTATCCCAAAACCACATCTTTAACAATCGACGCCAACATCTTCCCACTTCACTGAGGTCAGACTATTTGGCCTATTATTTCCTTTCTTCTGCCTTTCTCCCTTCTTGAAGACTGATGTGACATTTGCAAATTTCCAGTCCTCCAGAAACATGCCAGAATCTATTGATTCTTGAAATATCGGTACTAATGCCTCCACAATCTCTTCAGCGACCTCTTTCAGAAACCTGGGGTGTACACCATTTGATCCAGGTAATTTATTTACCTTCAGACCTTTCAGTTTCTCAAAACCTTCTCCCTTGTAACGGCAAATTCACAACACTTCTGCCCCCCGGCACTCTCAAACTTCCGGCATACTGCTCGTGTCTTCCACAATGAAGACTGATGGAAAATACTTAGTTCATCCTCTATTTCCCTGTTCCCCCATGACGACCTCTCCAGCATCATGTTCTAAGAGTCTCTCATTTACATTTTATATATCCGAAGAAACTTTTGTATTATTGTATTTTAACATTTAATATTATTGGTTAGCTTATTTCTATATTCCATCTTTTCATCCTTTATGACTTTTTAGTTGCCTTCATTTGGTTTTTAAAAGCCTCCCAATCCTCTTAATTCCTGCCGATATTTGCTCTATTATATGCCCTCTCTTTGGCTTTTATGTTGACTTTGACTTTTCTTGTCAGCCATGGTTGTGTCATCCTGACTTTAGAATACTTCTTCCTCTTTTGAGATGTATCTATCCTGTGCCTTCCAAATTGCTTCTACCTTGTGATCACCTACCCCTAAGGGTTCCTTTACTTTTAAGTTCTATGATTAATTCTGGTTCATTGCACAACACCCAATCCACAATAGCTGATCTCCTAGAGGGCTCAACCACGAGCTGCTCTAAAAACTCATCTAGCAGGCATTCTAGAAATTCCCCCTCTTGAGATCCAGCACCAGCCTGATTTTCCCAATCTGCCTGTATATTGAAACCCTCAGTGACTAGCGTAACATTGCCCTTTTGGCATGCATTTTCTGTCTCCCATTGTAATTTGTAGACCACATCCTTACTACTGTTTGGGGGGTCTGTATATAACCCCCATCAGGGTCTTTAAAACCTTGAAGTTCCTTAGCTCTACCCACGATTCTGATCCTATGTCACCTCTTTCTAATGATTTGATTTCATGTTTTACTGACAGAGCCACCCCCCTCTGCCTTCCTGCCTGTCCTTTCAATACAATGTGTATCCTTGGACGTTAAGCTGCCAGCTGTAATCTTCTTTCTGCCGCAATTCAGTGATGCCCACAGTGTCATATATGCCAATCTGTAACTGTGCTAGAAGATCATCTACCTTATTCCATATACTGCGTGCATTCAAATATAACACTTCAGCCCTGTATTCATCACCCTTCTCGATTTTGTCCCCCTCTTACATTGCAACTCATCTTGTTGACTGCAATTTTGCCCCGTCATCAGCCTCTCCCTGCTGGCAGTCTTGCTGTACGTTGCCTTTGTTTATAAACTAACCACCTTATCCTCAGCACGATCACTCCTGTTCCTAACCCCCTGCCAAATTAGATTGAACCCTCCGGAACAGCTCTAACAAACCTGCCCGTAAGCATATTGTCCCTCTTGTACAGGTCATACCATCTCCAGAAGATATCCCAATGATTTGTAAGTCTGAACCCTTGCCCCCTGCACCAGTTCCTCAGCCACGCATTCACCTGCCAAATCATCCTCACTGGCACATGACACAGGCAGCAACCCAGAGATGACTAACTTGGAGGTCCTGTTTTTCAGCTCTCTATCTAGCTCCCTAAAATGTCTCTTCATGGCCTCCTCACCTTTCCTACCCATGTCATTGGTGCCAGTATGTACCAAGATTTCTGGCTGCTCACCCTTCCCCTTTAGAATGCCTTAGACCTGATATGAGACATCCCTGACCCTGGCACCCGGGAGGTAACGTACCATATGGGTGTCTCTATCACGCCCACAGAATCTTGTCTCTGTTCCTCTGACTATGTTCTCTTCACCTCTCTGATCTTCTGAGCCATGTCACCAGACGCAGCGCCAGAAGCCCGGTCACTGCAACTCCCCATTGGTAGGTTGTCCCCCTCAACAGTATCCGAAGTGGTCTACTTATTACTGAGGGGACTGGTCACAGGGGTACGCTGCACTGGCTGCCCATTCTCTTCCTTCTCCTGACTCCTGCAACCTCCCTGTAACTCCTGCCTATCACCACCTCATTCTCCCACCTGAGTCGTAGGTCATTGAACTGCAGCTGCAGCTCCTCAACACGTTCTCTGAGGAGCTATGGCTCGGTGCACCTGATGGTTTTGTGGTTATCTGCAAGGCTGGAGGTCTCCCAGAGTTCCCACATCTCCCACACAGAACAAAACACTGCCCCTGGAACCAGTCTCTCTGCACTCTGTGTCCTAACAAATAAGGAACAAAGAATTAAGAAGAAAAAGAGAACCTTGTCAGATACGCAGCTCACCCAAGCCTAATCTTGCCTAAGCCTGATAATCCAAAGCCACTCCAAACACTGGCCCACTCTCAACAGTGGCCGCTCCGAGAATGGCTGCTCTGCTTGCACTTCTGTTATTTTAATTTACCCTCTCTAATCTTGAGTGTGAACCTAACTGGAAAGGTAGCTCTCTTCTCACACTCCCACTCAGTGATTGGTCACAGTCCAACTCAGATGTACGCTTGGTAGCCATTTCATTAGGTACCTGCCGCGCCTAATAAAGCGGCTACTGAGTGTGTGTTTCTGGTCTTCTGCTGTTGTGGCCCATCCATTTCAAAGTTCGAAGCTTTATGCATTAAGAGATGCTCTTCTGCACTCAACTGTTCGTTGTTTGAGTTACACTTGCTTTCCTGTCAGCTTGAACCAGTTTGGCCATACTCCAGTGACCTCTCTCATTAACACACATCAAAGTTGCTGGTGAACGCAGCAGGCCAGGCAGCATCTCTAGGAAGAGGTACAGTCGACGTTTCAGACCGAGACCCTTCGTCAGGACTAACTGAAGGAAGAGCTAGTAAGAGGTTTGAAAGTGGGAGGGGGAGGGGGAGATCCAAAATGATAGGAGAAGACAGGAGGGGGAGGGATAGAGCCGAGAGCTGGACCGGTGATTGGCAAAAGGGATATGAGAGGATCATGGGACAGGAGGCCCAGGGAGCAGGAAAAGGGGGAGGGGGAAAACCCAGAGGATGGGCAAGGGGTATAAGGGGTATAGTCAGAGGGACAGAGGGAGAAAAAGGAGAGAGAGAAAGAAAAGAATGTATATAAATATATAACGGATGGGGTACGAGGGGGA
Organism: Mobula hypostoma; assembly: GCF_963921235.1. Classification (NCBI taxonomy): domain Eukaryota; kingdom Metazoa; phylum Chordata; class Chondrichthyes; order Myliobatiformes; family Myliobatidae; genus Mobula; species Mobula hypostoma. The sequence continues at coordinate 8,363,739 of NC_086115.1, forward strand.
GGTGGGGCATTAGTGGAAGTTTGAGAACTCAATGAACTCAATGTCCCGCTAACTTCCGCTAATGCCCTACCTCCCCCTTGTACCCCATCTGTTATTTATACATATACACACATTCTTCTTTCTTCTCTCTCTCCTTTTTCTCCCCCTGTCCCTCTCATATCCCTTTTGCCAATCAGCTGTCCAGCTCTTGGCTCCATCCCTCCCCCTCCTGTCTTCTCCTATCATTTTGGATCTCCCCCTCCCCTTCCCACTTTCAAATCTCTTTCTAGCTCTTCCTTCAGTTAGTCCTGACGAAGGGTCTCGGCCCGAAATGTCGACTGTACCTCTTCCTAGAGATGCTGCCTGGCCTGCTGCGTTCACCAGCAACTTTGATGTGTGTTGCTTGAATTTCCAGCATCTGCAGAATTCCTCATGTTTGCGTCTCTCATTAACAAGGTACTTTTGGCGGCAGAACTGCTGCTCACTGGATGTGTGTTGTTTCTTGCACCAAACTCTGGCCCTTTTATGCTTGAAAATCCCAGAAGATCAGTTGTTTTTGAGATGCTCAAACCACCGTGTCTGGCATCAGCAATCATTCCACGATCAAAGTCACTTAGATCATATTTCCTCCCCATTCTGATGTTTGGTCTGAACAACAACTGAGCCTCTTGGCCATGTCTGCATGCTATATTGCTGCCACATGATTGCCCGATCTTGAGGCCCTCCATTGGTCAGGTTGCGTGCCAGCTGTCTCCATGATGTGCCAGGGCAGTATGTTGTGGAGAGCAAGCTTGCTGCTGATGTAGCAGACTCCCCCTCTCCACACAGCTGATGAATCCAGAGGAACAGTCTGGCACCAGTGACATTGCAGGAGTTGCCAGTCAGCATTGAACTCATCATTGGGCTGCCTTAGGGACTCCAGCTCCGGGTTTACTCCTGAATCCTTCCCCATGGGTGGGTATACCTTCCAGGCAGCGGAGGTTGAGATCAAAGTTCTCTGTCTCCTAGATGAGCTGCCAACCTCGGCAGACAAGCCCCATCTGCCCCAAGTGACTGGTTGTAAGGCGGCAGTAACCCACCTTGGCTCCTTCTGTCAGTGGAAACGGTTCTACTGGGCTTAGGAGCTTTTCTTAAAACCCGTACTTGTGACAATAATATTCCACTTGACTATTGTCCTTACCAAGTGCATGTTGTCTTCAGTACTGGCCCACCATGCCATGGAAAAGATGCCATTACGCTGGAAAGGTCTATTAGGATGTTTCTGGGATTAAGTTGTAGTGAGAGGTTGAGCAGTGTAAGATTTAATTCATTGGACTGTGGGAGAATGAGGGATAACCTTGGTGTATAAAATCATGACAGAAGTAGGCCAGGTGATTGCACGCAGTGTTTTTCCCAGTATTGGGGAATCAAGAACTAGAGGGCTTAGGTACAGGGTGAGGGAAGACATTTGATAGGAGCTTAAGGAACAAGTTTTTCACCTGGAGTTTGGCCTGTACATCAACTGAGCCAGCAGAGTGAGTAGTTGAGGCAGGTACATTAACTAAAGACACTTGGACAGGTATACGGGTAGGAAAGGTTTAGAGCAGAGGTTCCCAACCTGGGGTCCGTGGACTCCTTGGTTAACGGTAGGGGTCCAGGGCGTTAAAGAGGTTGGGTACCCCTGGTTTAGAGGGACTTGAGCCAAATGCAGGCAAATGGGACTAGTTTAGATGGGAATCGTGGTTGGCATAGAGCAGCTGTGCTGAAAGGCATGTTCCCTTGCTCAATGACTCTGTGAGCCTTCGATAGTACCTTGATTTGTGAATGTACCGAGGGAGAGAATATTAATAATTATTGTAGTACGTCCAGTGTACATGGAGCAGTATGGGTCCTTTGGCCCAACACAAAGCTAAATGTACTTCTGGGAAGGTCATCCTTCTTTCTAGCATTAATTTAATTGATGTTCTTATCTCTATTGATATTGGAAAACATTTTCTCTTCCAGATTTTGAAAGATGGCAGGAAACAGAGTGGATCTAACTAAATTTAACATCGATGCTCCGCGATGGGACCAGAGCACGTTCATGGGCCGGTTAAAACACTTTTTCAACATCACAGACCCACGCACAGTGGTATTATCCAATGCAAGCCTCGATAAAGCAAAGGATCTGGTCGACAGATGCAGGTACACAACCTACCATTCCGGCCGAGGAGGCAGGTGCTTTGTCACAACCAGATCCCAACTTTGGTAGACAAAGGTGGATGCACGTGTGCGAATCCATTTCCTACCACAGATGCTGCTCGAGCCACCAAATTCTTCTAGCAGATTGCTTGTTGTTCCTTCAGCACTAAAAAGTGAAATATAATTGTGGAAACACAAAAAGAGCTGGAAGAACTCAGTGGGTTAGGCAGCATCTATGGAGGGAGATGGGCAATCGATATTTCAGGTCGGGACCCTTCATCTGCACTGAAAAGAAAAATGGGAGGTAGTCAGTATAAAAAGATGGAGGAAGGAATTGGAGCAGGAGCTAGCAAGCAGGTGGATCCAGGTAAGGGGGTGATAGACAGGTATGTCAGACCCTGAGAGGTGATAGATGGAAGTGGCAAAGGATTGAAGGTGATGCAATCACAAATGTAATTATGCATTTTATTAGTGTTACATTCTTAAATAGATTTAATCAGAAGGAGCATTAGGAGGAATAATTATGCACTGAAAGTAAGAAATTAGTAGTAAATCACTGGCCATTCGGTCCATCTAGAATCCCCCAGCCCTTCTTCACACAACTTGTAGTGCCTCTCTTGATTGTTTCTTGTCCAAAGTCCATTGGTTTCCCACTTGGTGGGCAGCACGGTGCTGTAACAAATAGTGTAACACCATAGCAGCACCAGTGACCCAGGTTCAATTCTGACCCTGTCTGTAAGTTTATACGTTCTCCCTCTGACTGAGTAGGTTTCCTCTGGGTGCCCTGGTTTCCTCCCACATTCCTAACACGTACAGGTTAGGGTTAGTAAGCTGTGCATCTGCTAAGTTGGCGCTGGAAGCATGGCGACTCTTACGGGCTTCTTCGAACTGTGTTTATTGTTGATTCAGACAACACATTTCACTGTATGCTTGATATTTCAGTGTACCTGTGACAAATAAAACTAATTTCTCATCTTTAAAATGTTTAAAAAGTTTGTCTGTTTGGCGAGGTAAGTGGGTGAGTAGACTAATTTTTCCTGTTTCATTCCTGTAGAATTAGATAGCGTGCCTGCAGGGTTAGTGCTTTGTTCAGGGTGTCAGATGTGGGAATCCTGGGAGACCTCCAGCCTCCCTGATGGCCACATCTGCGCCAGGTGCACCAAGATGCAGCTCCTCAGAGACCGTGTTAGGGATCTGGAGCTGCAGCTTGATGACCTAGTGCTTATCAGGGAAAATGGAGAGGTGGTAGACAGGAGCTACAGGGAGGTAGTCATCCCTAGGCTACAGGGGTCAGAAAACTGGGTGACTGTCAGGAGAGGGAAAGAAAATGCCCAGATAGTGGAGAGCACACCTGTGGCTGTCTCCCTCAGCAACAAATATTTTGTTCTGGATGCTGTTGAGAGGGATGACCTGACAGGAGATGCCCACGGTGACCGGGTCTCTGGCACTGAGCCTGGCGCTGTTGTGCAGGAGGGAAGGAGGGAGAAGAGGAGTGCGGTAGTCATAGGGGATTCCATAGTCAGGGGAACGGACAGGAGATTCTGTGAGCCTGATAGAGATACCCGCATGGTGTGTTGCCTCCCAGGTGCCAGGGTACGGGATGTCTCGGATTGGGTCCAGAATACTCTGAAGGGGGAGGGTGAGCAGCCAGTTGTCTTGGTACATGTTGGTACCAATGACATAGATAGGACAAAGGAGGAGGTCCTGAAGAGAGATTTCTGGGAGTTAGGAAGGAAGCTGAGAAGAAGGACCTCCAGGGTAGTAATCTCGGGATTGCTACCTGTGCCACGTGCTAGCGAGGGCAAGAATAGTAGGATCAGGCAGATGAATGCGTGGCTGAGAGACTGGTGCAGGGGGCAGGGCTTCAGATTCTTGGATCATTGGGATCTCTTCTGGGGGAAGTATGACCTGTTCAAAAAGGACAGGTTACACCTGAACCCGAAGGGGACCAATATCCTGGCGGGAAGGTTTAATAGAGCTGTTAGGGAGGGTTTAAACTAATTTGGCAGGGGGATGGGAACCAGAATGATAGAGCGGAGGAAGGGGAAAACAGAAATAAATCTAAGATAGTGAGCAGTAAAGATGTCAGGAAACACAGGCAGGTGATGGGGCAAATTTGTAGCCATTGGGATGAGTTGCAGTGCAATGAAGTTGCAGGGCAAACAAAGCGAAAAGTACCAAATACTGGTCTTAAGGTGTTATACTTAAATGCATGCAGCATAAGGAATAGGGTGGATGATCTTGTCGTACAGCTGCAGATTGGCAGGTATGATATTGTGGCCATCACTGAGACCTGGCTAAAGGATGCATGCCTCTGGGAGCTGAACGTCCAAGGATACACGGTGTATCGGAAGGATAGGAAGGTAGGCAGAGGGGGAGGCGTGGCTTTATTGGTAAGAAATGATATAAAATCTTTAGAAAGAGATGATATAGGATCGGAAGGTGCAGAATCTTTATGGGTTGAGCTAAGAAATTGCAGGGGTAAAAGGACCCTGATGGCAGTTATTTATAGGCCTCCAAACAGCTGCAGTGATGTGGACTACAAATTACAACAGGAAATAGAAAAGGCTCGTCAGAAGGGCAGTGTTATGATAATTGTGGGGGATTTTAACATGCGAGTGGATTGGGAAAATCAGGTTGGCACTGGATCTCAAGAGAGAGAATTTGTAGAATATCTGCAAGATGGCTTTTTGGAACAACTTGTTGTTGAGCCCACTAGGGGGTCGGCTGTACTGGATTGGGTATTGTGTAATGAACTGGAGGTGATTAGAGAGATTGAGGTGAAGGAACCCTTAGGAGGCAGTGATCATAACATGATTGAGTTCACTGTGAAATTTGAAAAAGAGAAACCGAAATCTGATGTGTCGGTATTTCAGTGGAGTAAAGGAAATTACAGTGGCATGAGAGAGGAACTGGTCAAAGTTGACTGGAAAGGGACACTGGCAGGAAGGACGGCAGAGCAGCAGTGGCTGGAGTTTATGTGAGAAATGAGGAAGGTGCAAGACAGGTATATTCCAAAATAGAAGAAATTTTCGAATGGAAAAAGGATGCAACCGTGGCTGACAAGAGAAGTCAAAGCCAAAGTTAAAGCAAAGGAGAGGGCATACAAGGAAGCAAAAATTAGTGGAAAGACAGAGGATTGGGAAGTTTTTAAAACCTTACAAAAGGAAACTAAGAAGGTGTCATGGTCCAGATCGGAGTCCCTTTAAATTTACCTTGTTTATGTTACGATCCGGACCGTTGATTCCCTGTTTTCCCATGTCCCTCAGCTTTGGTGATTAGAGGCAATTAACACTCAGCTGAACCGGTAGTTTATAGTCTCCGGCTTTCAGCCGTTCGGCGCGGGAGCTTCTGCAAAGTCACCAAGGTACGGTGTGCCGATGTCATCTGGCCAGAGCAAGCCTAGTCTCTGCTGAAGCGAGTGCCGGTAATTCGCCCTTCCTCACCGGAGCAACCCTGTCCAGTTACCTCGCCGAAGCGAGCCTGCAAAGGTTCCTCATCGAGGTGGGTCCGTCAGTTAACCCGCCGGAGGGAAGCAAGAACCGCTGTCTACTATTCCCGGGCCGAGTCAAGAGCTCGCCACTACCCGGAGGCTCCAAGTCAAGTCCTGGCTCTGGGGGCATCCAAGTACCAAGTCAAGTCCTGGCCCTGGCGGTCTGTGATTCCTGTCTGTATCCCTTCTCTGCCCCTCTCGCCTCTAGCCCTCGTCTGTAGCCCTCGCCTGCACCTCGGTCTAGTTCTATTGCTGGAGCTAGATAGGTACTGTCTGGTGTTCATTGGTGTTTGTCCTGTCCTCACCTCCGTGGGGTAAGTCAGGCCATCTTGCTGTTGCCCCGCGGGGGTTTTTGTGTCCCGGCCCTATGTCCTGTACCCAAGGAGGGGTCCCGGCTCTCTGTTCTGTGTGTGAGTCCCGGCCCTATGTCCTGTACCCAAGGAGGGGTCCCGGCTCTCTGTTCTGTGTGTGAGTCCCGGCCCTATGTCCTGTACCCAAGGAGGGGTCCCGGCTCGCTGTTCTGTGTGTGAGTCCCGGCCCTATGTCCTGTACCCAAGGAGGGGTCCAGACTCTGTATTCTGTGTTGTGTCCATGGTTCCATGTACCTGCTCTCCCGAGACCGAGCCTCTGTTTTTCCATGTTCCTCCTCTCCCTAGCCCATGTCATGTCCATGCCTGGTTCTGGGGTCCGAGCCTGAGGCAAGACCCAGGTACTGGGTCCTTGCCCAGTCCCTGGCTCGGAGTCCATACCATAGCCTCTTCACGTCGCCTCCAGTTTTGGGATCCAATTCCGAGTCCTGGCCCAGACCCCTAGTCCCAGCCTAGTCGTAGTCCTGAGTCCTTGTCCAGTTGGCTATTCCTGCTCCTGCCTTGCTCTCCTGGTATCGAACAATAAACTAAATTTAAATAACCTCACAAGATGTGTCTTGCATTTGGGTCCACCCTTGCTCCCAATGCCCCACCATTGTGACAGAAGGTCGTTAAGAGGGAAAAGATGAACTATGAAAGGAAGCTAGCTAATAATAACAGAGGATACTAAAAGCTTTTTCAAGTATATAAAGAGTAAAAGACAGGTGAGAGCAGATACAGGACCGATAGAAAATGATGCTGGAGAAATTGTAATGGGAGATAAGGAGATGGCGGAGGAACTGAATGAATATTTTGCATCAGTCTTCACTGAGGAAGACATCAGCAGTATACCGGACACTCAAGGGTGGCAGGGAAGAGAAGTGTGCGCAGTCATAATTACGACAGAGAAAGTACTCAGGAAGCTGAATAGTCTAAAGGTAGATAAATCTCCCGGACCAGATGGAATGCACCCTCGTGTTCTGAAGGAAGTAGCTGTGGAGATTGCGGAGGCATTAGCGATGATCTTTCAAAAGTCAATAGATTCTGGCATGGTTCCGGAGGACTGGAAGATTGCAAATGTCACTCCACTATTTAAGAAGGGGGCAAGGAAGCAAAAAAGAAATTATAGACCTGTTAGCTTGACATCGGTGGTTGGGAAGTTGTTGGAGTCAATTGTCAAGGATGAGGTTACGGAGTACCTGGAGGCAAATGACAAGATAAGCAGAACTCAGCATAGTTTCCTTAAAGGAAAATCCTGCCTGACAAACCTATTACGATTTTTTGAAGAAATTACAAGTAGGCTAGACAAGGGAGATGCAGTGGATGTTGTATATTTGGATTTTCAGAAGGCCTTTGACAAGGTGCCACACATGAGGCTACTTAACAAGTATTCCCGTGGAATTACGGGAAAGTTACATACGTGGATAGGGCGTTGGCTGATTGGCAGGAAACAGAGAGTGGGAATAAAGGGATCCTATTCTGGTTGGCTGCCAGTTACCAATGGTGTTCCACAGGGGTCCATGTTGGGGCCGCTTCTTTTTACATTGTACATTAATGATTTGGATTATGGAATAGATGGCTTTGTGGCTAAGTTTGCTGATGATACGAAGATAGGTGGAGGGGCTGGTAGTGCTGAGGAAACAGAGAGTCTGCAGAGAGACTTGGATAGATTGGAAGAATGGGCAAAGAAGTGGCAAATGAAGTACAATGTTGGAAAGTGTATGGTTATGCACTTTCGCAGAAGAAATAAACGGGCAGACTACTATTTAAATTGGGAGAGAATTCAAAGTTCTGAGATGCAATGGGACTTGAGAGTCCTCGTGCAGGATACCCTTAAGGTTAACCTCCAGATTGAGTTGGTGGTGAAGAAGGCGAATGCAATGTTGGCATTCATTTCTAGAGAAATAGAGTATAGGAGCAGGGATGTGATGTTGAGGCTTTATAAGACACTGGTAAGACCTCACTTGGAGTATTGTGGGCAGTTTTGGTCTCCTTATTTAAGAAAGGATGTGCTGACATTGGAGAAGGTACAGAGAAGATTCACTAGAATGATTCCGGGAATGCGAGGGTTAACATATGAGGAACGTTTGTCCGATCTTGGACTGTATTCCTTGGAGTTTAGAAGAATGAGGGGGGACCTCATAGAAACAGTTTGAATGTTGAAAGGCATGGACAGAGTGGATGTGGCAAAGTTGTCTCCCATGATGGGGGAGTCTAGTACAAGAGGGCATGACTTAAGGATTAAAGGGCGCCCATTCAGAACAGAGATGCGAAGAAATTTTTTTAGCCAGAGTGTGGTGAATCTATGGAATTTGTTGCCACGGGCAGCAGTGGAGGTCAAGTCATTGGGTGTATTTAAGGCAGAGATTGATAGGTATCGGAGTAGCCAGGGCATCAAAGGTTATGGTGAGAAGGCAGGGGAGTGGGACTAAATGGGAGAATGGATCAGCTCATGATAAAATGGCGGAGCAGACTTGATGGGCCAAATGGCCGACTTCTGCTCCTTTGTCTTATGGTCTGATGGTCTTAAATCTTTTAATGTTTCATCCTGAAAAGAACTCCACCAATTCATTAGCAAAGCCTCTGTTTTATTGACCCTCAGTAGTATCACCCTAATTCCTGTTCAGTGGGCTTTATTTATCTTTCTAGATAAAACACAATTCTTTTCAAGTTAAATATGCTAAGGCAGCATGCTTATGGTTGCCTTGATAATATTTCTGACATCTTTGGAACAGTATTTGCTTTCCGCTGCACCGCCCCCCTCCCATTAATCTCTCTTGAAGGCAAAATCTTGCAAATTCACACAGCTGTTTATATGCACTGTCATCATGACCTCATCACCCCATCCTTTCCTCCGGGATCGAGTCTCCTACTGGTTTCCCACGCCGTACCAGTAAATAAACTTAAAAATCTAGAGAAGGGTAAATTCCAGTCAGACAAACACATTTAAAAGCTGTTAAAATACCAGAAGCTTGATAAGGATGCAAATCAGACACCACAGTTTCCAAAGGCATGTCTGAATCCCTCAAGATAGTATAGTGTCTAAAAAAAGTGACTTTTAGCAAAGCTATTGAAATATTTTAGAATCTGAGCTTTTAGAAGGTAGGAGGGCATTCAGCCCATTAAGCCTATGCAACAGTAATCTAGTTAGTCCTCTCTCTCTCTCTCTCTCTCTCTCTCTCTCTCCCCCTCCCCTCTCTCCTCCTCCCCTCTCTCCCTCTCTCTCTCCACATAACCATGCCATTTCAGGTAATGCACTCGAGATAATACCAGTTTGCTGCTCAAACAAATTCTCACTTTGCTTTCAGTCCTTACCTTTTTATCCTTGACTTTGTGTTATTGACCTTCCAGCTGAATTTCAGTTGGATATATTTATCGATGTTAGATTATTCACTCAATACATTTTCAGAATCTGGTTTATCATCACTGACATATGTCTTGAAATTCGTTGTTTTGTGGCAGCAGTACAGTGTAATACATAGAATATACTATAAATTACAATAAGAAATAAAAATATATATTAAGCTAAATAACTAGTTCAAAACAGGATCAAAAATAGTGAAGTTCACGTTGGAGTAGTGTTTAAGTTGGCCAGCAAGAAGATCCAACAAGTCAATACTTGAAGAAATACAGCCAGTCTGCTCACTGGGAGGCTGGACTATGAGACAAGAGCTCAAATATTTTGGCCACAGCATGAGAAAACAGGATTCCTTGGAGGGGACTCATGTTAGGTAAAACAAAAGGTAAAAGAAGGAGAGGACGACAGAGGCTACGATGGATAGATGGTATTACTCAGACAATGCGTATGACCTTGGGGGATCTTAGGGAGGCAGTTTCCAACAAGAAGGCTTGGTGTGCAGGGGTCCATGAGGCCACAACAACAAGAGTATTCATGGACTGTTGAGAAACCTGATGGCAGAGGGAAAGAAGTCGTTCCTAAAACGTGTCTTCAGGCTCCTGTAGCTCCTCTCTTGATGGTGGCAGTGAGAGCAAGTCCTGGGCAATGGGGTTATTAATGTTGAATGGCATCTGTTTGAGGCATCGCCCTTTCAAGGTGTCCTTGAATTCTTGAATTTGAATTTCAAGTCTGGTAACCAAGGCTACCAGAAATTTTAGATTGGTTCTGTTAACTGGCTGGCTTGTCAATGGGGAAAACTCATTAACGTGTCTCTTACAGTCTTTTAACTGCAAATTGTAGTATTTAATTGGGGTAAAAGGATTTGTCATTACTCAAATCCAACTTGGCAACCAGCATATTGTTCACTATTTTAATAGCTTTGATTCATGTATGCTTCAGCATAAACTACAGCAAGCACAGTAAATAATCTAATGATGGAGAGATGACCAGCATAGAACACAAGAGAAATAACTCCTAATCCAAGGTCATAAAGTCACAGAACACTACAGCACAGAAACAGGCCCTTCTGCCCCTCTAGTCCATGCTGAGCTATTAACCTGCCTAGTTTCATTGACAACTCTCTATACCCCTCCCATCCATGTACTTCTCCAAATTTCTCTTCAATGCTGAAATCAAACCCACATCCACCACTTCCACACTCACACCACCCTCTGAGTGAAAAAGTTTCCCCTCATGCTCCCCTTAAACATTTCACCTTTCATCCTTAATCCATGTCCTTCAGTTCTGGGGTCACCCAACCTCAGTGGGGGAGAAAAGCCTGCCTGCCGTAACCATTGTGTAAAATTATACCCCTCATAATTTTGTATCTCTCTATCAAATCTCTCCTCGTTCTCCTCCACTCCAGGGAATAAAGTCCTAGCCTGTCCAATCTTTCCATGTACCTCTGGTTCCTTAATGTTGTTATAGCTGGGTGTGGTGATAGGGACAAGCTCCCACTACCTGTTAAACGCTCCCAATGACGTGCGTCTCAAATAGCCTCTGACAACCAAGTCCAGCTCCTGGCCTTCACGTGTGGCTTAGCTACCAAGCCCGGCAGAACCATTTCTACTGACAGGAGAAGGGGCAAAGGCAGGTTATTGGCGCCTTAAAACCAGTTGCTTCGGGCAGATGGGGCTCATTAGCAGCTCATCTGGGAGAAGGAAAACTCTGATCTGAAACCTCCACGGCCTTGCAGCTATACCTACTCATGGGGAAGGCTTCAGGAGTAAACTCCGAGGGAAAGATCCGGAGCTGAAGTCCCTAAGGCAGTCCTACGTTGAGTTCAATGTTGACTACCAACTCCTGCTGGTACTAATCTGCATCGATCTCTGCCGTTCCTTTGGGTTCATCAGATGTGTGGAGAGGAGGAACTTGCTACGTGGGCAACAGCTTGCTCTCCATATTGTACTGCCCAGGCTTGCGTACCTAGACAGTAGGATGCAACACCTATGGTCCACCCTGACCGGCGGAGGCCCTCACCTCACATACGTCAGGTCCTCAAGTCCTGGCAACAGCCTTGTAAATTTTCTCTATTCTTTCAATCTTATTGATACCCTTCCTATAGGTGAGTGAGCAGAACTGTGCCAAATTACAGCACTCCTCGATAAGCATTCTACTCTTATTGCAGTGTCTCAAGTGGCCCTGTTCTTATGTGGTAACATTCAAGGCTTATTTTCAAACTCACAAAATAATTATGAATGAGGAGGGATATTGGCTCGTGGTGACTTATCCTTTCAGTGATAACTAGTCATAACCCTTCTCAGCATTCAACTGCCTGCTAAATAATTCTTTCTTGAAAATCAATTCGTGCTTCTGCTTCCTAATCTAGAAGTTCATTTCCTATGTTAATCTTGCTTCGGATGAAGAACTTCTGAACACTTGCCCACACTTCAGTTCTTGACACCATTGTCGAAGATTAATGAGAAATTGTGTTCCAGAATTAACTTTTCTGTCAACTTTACCATCTCATATGCTTCCCATTTCAAGGTCAACATTCTTGTGCTTTTCCCCACAGTACTTGGAACCATTGAATGATTGTAGCACAGGAGGAGGCCATTTGGCCCATCGTGTCCATGCCAACTCGTTGATAATGTCACATCATTTCAGTGATGAAAACTATACAGTTACCTCAAGGATGGCCTTGACAGGGTCTTGAAAGTTAAAAGTCCGCAAACTGGCTTCTTATAAATAGACAAGAAACCTGTGTGGGAGAGCTTTTAAAGAGGAAAAACCATTGCATTGGGACAGTTCCACTCTCTTGACCTTGAACGTCCAGATCCAGTGGTACGAGTATTCATCACTAACTGGGGTTTCCTTGTTTACTGTGGCTGACTTCACATGCTGGGCCAGGCACATCCCTATTTCACCAAGATTTGAGGCCTGATGGCGCCAAATAGCTCCTTGCATGCCACAGCGGCCACACCCCAGTACACCGCTTTGACAGGTGGACTGAACCAGGTGGGGGTAGCCGGCGGCCTCGTACACCGGTGAGACGGAGACATCCCTGTCCTTGCATGTGAAGTCAGCTCCAGCGGACTGGGCAAGTGGAATCTACAATGAGATCCAATGGCCAGGAAGGTGGTTCTACAATGCTTTGTGGAGAGTGAAGGGCATGGCAAGGCTCAGAAGACCTCGTGGTCATCCACTGCAACCAAGGAAAACTGTGTTTTGTGATGCTTGTTTGTATCACTAGACATGAACCTCTGAGCTCGAGAGAGTGGAACTGCCCCGGTACAGTGGCTTTTCCTTTCTCCCACGGAGGTTTCCTGTTATCGTCTGACACAATGGACAACCAACAAAAATGGCCATTTTCCTGTAATGCCATGGGATTTTATCTTGATTAGCAGCCTCATGTGGCATTTTATCAAATGTCCTGTGAAAATCCAAGTAAATGACATCCACTGCCTCTCGTTTGTCCACTCTGCTTGTTACTCCCTCAAAGAACTCTAACAGATTTGTCAGGCAAGATTTCCTTTTACAGAAACCATGCTGACTTTGACTTACTTTATCATTAGTCTCCAACTACCCTGAAACCTCATCCTTAATCATAGACTCCAACACTTTTTCAACCACTGAGGTTGGGCTAACTGACCTATAATTTCCTTTCTTTTGCCTTCTTCCCTTAAAGAGTAGAGTGACATTTGCAACCTTCCATTCCTCCAGGACCACGCCGGAATCAAGTGATTCTTGAAAGATCATGACCAATGCATCCAATATCTCTTCAGCAACCTCCCTCAAGACTCTGGGATTATAGTCCATCCGGTCCAGGTGACTTACCCACCTTAAGACCTTTGGGTTTGCCTAGCACTTTTTCCCTTTATAATAGTAATGGCACTCACTCCTACTCTCTAACGCTCACAGACCCCTGGCGTACACGTAAGGGGTTTCTTCTTTTATGTTACTGCTAAGGCTAATAAAATGGCTTCTCTGTAATGTTAACTGCTGAGTTAACGGTAGCAGCTTGTTTGGGTTATAATTACTGATAACGAGAATTGTATTCATTTGCTAACCAATTGGGATAGATGTTATTCTTTCTTGTGTGTCTGTAAGCTATTGTTTTCATGGGCTTTGGGGAAAAGGCACGATGGGGACAGAGAGAGGAGACGTGATGAGAGAGGTGCTATAGGCTGGGCGAGGATCGGACCCAAGAGGGATTCCGAGGCCCATGGTTTTTGGAGGAGAACCGAAGAGGAAGAACGTGCTGGACACACTTTGGTGAACCACCATGATTGGTCCCAGGTGGCAGGTCGAGGAGGTTGGCGGAGATCGAATGGTGGAACGAAGACCCCGCTAATTGAGCTCCAACGGGTGTGTACAAAGTGGTTGAACTTTGATAAGTTTGGCGCCTTTTACTTTCCTATTATATTGTATCTCTTTTAATTATATAATTCCAGTCTATAAAGTGTAATCTGTAAATGGTACATTGTGTGCTGTCTGTTATTTGGCGGTGTGGGGTACATCACACAGCATCCACACAAACTGGATTACCCAGTTTGGCGGGGACGAAGGCTGCTCCACCCAGACGAAAGCGAGCCGAGCTTTCCTTCAGGGTCCTGCTGTAACCCCGGCTGCCCACAGATAATCCTCTTCACTACCCCTGAGAAGGGCCAAAAGTCTCCTCATCCAACAAGGGGAAGTTAGCGAAAGGCAGCATGTACCACACATCCAGCACATCATCCTTCGAATTAGTATTCTTCCCCATTTCCTCGATTGGTAGCTGCTGTTTGATTTTCTCCAAACTGGAGCACTTGGCCTCCGCAGTCTCTTCAACTTCCTGCAATCGAGACGTTAGCTTCTCCTTTGACTCCTCTGCCTCTACCCGCAGTCGCAGCAGTTCGGACTCACGCTTCGTGTTCCTCTCTATCTGGGACGCAATTACACCGCCAGCTTCTTCCAATCCGTTCTGGATCGATTTCTTGAGTTTCTGCTGATCCTTTCGAAGGTTGGTCATTGTTTCGTCTCTCTGGATTAATTCATCAGTAAATGACCGCCGTTTCGGCTCGGAATTCCGTTTCCCCATCTCCACTTTGACGAGCGTGGACTCCAATTCTTCAATGGTTGTCCAAAAATTGCAGCACTCAGTCTCCGGCCTGCATTTCTGAACGTTCAGTTCAGCGGTGCAAATCTCCTCACTCAGAAGCTGTGTCCTTCTCCAGACCTGGCACTGGTCCAAAGAAAGTTTTACTTTGTTAATCTCTAGTCGCCCGGGATTCCCTCACTCGCCTCGCTTCATAGTCTTCCAAGGCGCATCCCAATGCTAGGAGATCATCCAAATACACCAAAACTCCAAGCAAGTCCGCATCCCCCATGGTCTTCCTCATGCCCCACGGGAAGGTTGCAGGGGTTCCGGATATGCCCTGTGGCATCTTTTCGGACCGGAAGAATCCTAGGGGACCTATAACGGCCGTCTTCTCCTTGTCGGCCTCACTCATCGGGATCTGGCAACATCCACTCCTCAGATCCAGCACATTAAACCACATCGCACCGCTCAGACAGACCATCGCGTCTTCGGCCCTTAGGGCCGTATACTGGTCAGGGACGGTGTGCCTGTTCAGAGTCCTATAATCCACACACATGCTGCCTACATCTTCCACGGATGCAGGGGCCCGTCACCGCGACCTCTCTCTCACCGAGGTGTCTTCAGCGGTCAACTCTCCTCCCTCGTGGTATTTCGGAGCGTCCATTAAGAAGGTCTCACCCTCAGATACCTCCCCCAGGCCATACCACCATCAGCTCTCGTTTAAATTCGGTACCGGCCCAATGCTGCTACACACGTCCTCACAAGCAGCTCGAAACACTGGGTGCACAGACAATGCGCCCAAACAGCTCTCACTCTCCTCCTCCTCCTGGCAGGCCCCCATGTGCCTCCTCACCAGCGGGGTGTTGGTACCCCCCAGAGTCGAAACGCTGCCCGTCTCAACAGGGTCCGGACACATCAGCATTAACGATTCACAACCCTCTGACACCCACACATTGGCCTTCAAGAACTCCAGTTTCACTGACCAATAACCGTCTTCTGGATAATCAGCAGCACTGGTACCCCAAATCACCGGTGCCCTTAATGTTGTCAAGGGTAAATGCTTCAGAAACCGGTTGTAAAACGAACTGTACAATAACTTGACCTGCGCCCCGGTGTAGAGGATGACTTTAGCATAGCTTCCATCTATCTGTAACGACACCCTAGGGCGTGGTCCCTCTAAGCCTGCAGGAATAGGGTCTTTTCCTTTCGGGAGTTCCTTGGTACATTGCTGGGAACGTGCTCCCCCAGAGACCCCAAGCCGTTCCTCCACTGGGCCTCCACTAAGTTTCCCGACCCCTCTCTGATCAGCTGAACAACTGAGGGAGGGGCTGATCCCCCTGGTACTGCAAGCAATTTATCTGCCCCCCTAGCCAGAGGAGGTACCCTGAAAACTTTCCCCCGATCTCCTGACACAGGTATGGAAAGCCCCCCAGGCGCTGCATTTTACTTCCAGTCGAACCAGACGCATTTCCCCCTGCTTTCAGATAACTGGCAGCTGTCACTACGAGGTAATTGAACCTGATAGTTCTGACAACATCACCAGCCCACCTACTCAAACTTCCAACCAATCACTGCCGCTCTCCCTCAACCGAGCACTCCCACTCATTCAACAAATGAGAGATCCGCTCCGCCCCTTTAGGGGTGGACATTATCCCAAAAACCAGGCGGAACCTGCCATAGCTGGAACATTTATTCGCAGACACTACCTCCGAATCAGGCCACTCTTTCCTCTCTCTCCCAACAGTATAGACAGCCCATGGCCCCGCCTCACCTGGGGCATCAATAGGCACTGGCAGTCCCACCACCAACTCGTCAGCGCTAGCCTGAACTCGAACAAAGACCTCCGGGGTACCAACAGCCACCCCACCCAACACGCATGCAGTAGCAACCAGCAATTCCACAGAGGTACACCAGCTTTCCGCCCCCGCAGCTTGCATAATTTAAACAGGCCGATCACACAATTTCCACAGAATCCAAGCCGGGACGATGGCCCCCACAATGTAGCCCCCGGGAAGCCTCAGGCTCGCTCGGCTCGCTTTTGTCTGGGGGGAGCAGCCTTCGTCCCCGCCAAACTGGGTAATCAAGTTTGTGTGGATGCTGTGTGATGTACCCCACACCGCCAATTAACAGACAGCACACAATGTACCATTTACAGATTACACTTTATAGATCTTACTAGAACTATGTAATTAATAGAGATACAATATAAAAAGAAAGTAAAAGGCGCCAAACTTATCAAAGTTCAGCCTCTTCGTGCACAACCGTTGGAGCTCAATTAGCGGGGTCTTCGTTCCACCGTTCGATCTCCGCCAACCTCCTCGACCCGCCACCTGGGACCAACCACGGTGGTCAGCCAGACCGCCTCCAGCACATCCTTCCTCTTCGGTTCTCCTCCCAAAAAGCCGTGGTCCTCGGATTCCCTCTTGGGTCCAATCCTCGCCCAGCTTACAGCACCTCTCTCATCACGTCTCCTCTCCCTGTCCCCATCGCGCCTTCTCCCCAAAGCCCGCGAAAACAATAGCTTACAGACACACAAGAAAGAATAACATCTATCCCAATTGGTTAGCAAATGAACGCAATTCTCGTTATCAGTAATTATAACCCAAACAAGCTGCTACCATTAACTCAGCAGTTAACATTACAGAGAAGCCATTTTATTAGCCTTAGCAGTAACATAAAAGTTAAGAAACCCCTTACATACAGCTAATGTCTTTCACAGTGAAGACTGATGCAAAGTACTTATTAAGTTCATCTGCTATTTCTTTGTCCTGTTACTATCTCACCAGCTTCATTTTCCTGTGGTCCAATATCAACTCTCACCTCCCTTTTACTCTTTATATAACTGAAAAATCTTTTATAATCCTGTTTATATTGTTAGCTAGTTTGTCCTCATGTTTCATCTTTTCCCTTCTTATAGATTTTTAATGGACTCGCCTTTGCTCTCAATTCTGTTGTTTACATAATTTGTGTGCTTTTTTTCTCGCTCCCTCTCTGCACTTTGGGTATTTGATCTTTTTTTTAAAGGGTTTGTTCAGGTTTTTTGTTTCATGGCTGCCTGTAAATCTCAAGTTTGTATCATTTATACATACTTTGATAATAAGTGTACTTTAAACTTTGTACTTTGCAGCCAATGACCTTTTCTGCTACCCTGACTGTTCGCTATCACTGTTGTATATTGTGAGAGGATGCAGCAACAACCAGACAGAATCGGCTGACATGAGGCTGCTCCTATGATACTAGCAAAGAATTGCACCAGGATGTTCTAGAGAAGATAGAATTTTACCAATTACTACAAGAAATACATCCTCTGCCAAGTCTTTTCGTTATTGAAAGAGATATGTTTCTCCCACAGAGGATCCTGGGAAATAATGAAGCCCAGGAACCTGCGCATTGCAACAGTGTTAACTGTAGAGTTGTTGATGTTGAGTGGGTGGAGAGGACGTGCGTTGTACCTGCGCATGTTACAATAAACTTGACTAGAAGTTTCAATCTGTGAACGACTATGTTGCACCACATTTTTGCTCGGCTGAAGAGAGACAGAAAGAGAATTTGATGATGTACATGGCTCCTTATTTTACTCTCCAGAGCTGGTACTCTGCCTCCAGGAACGACCAAGGAGCAGCTGCTGTACGCAAAGAAACTCTACGACTCTGCGTTCCACCCGGACAGTGGAGAGAGGATGAATTTGATTGGGCGGATGTCATTTCAAGTCCCTGGCGGGATGGCGATAACTGGCTTCATGTTGCAGTTTTACAGGTACGCCTACCAGCATTTGGTGCTCAGATCCAGCTTTCCTTTACGGCAATCCCAGGGGGAAGGTCACATGTAACTTGCTCTCACTCCTGGCGTACCGGTTCAGTGCTGGCAGATGTGCAGTCGCTGTGTGACCCACAGGTAACGCTGTCCTCTCGTGAGGTTTTCAACGCCAGCCTAGATGCTCCTTCTGCATTTTAGAAGGAGAAAGGGAGAGAGAATGCTGGAGGGGTGGAGAAGAGTGAGGGTGAGAGTGTGAGAGAGAGGGGAAGAGGGGAGGGAGTGGAGTTGGGGAAGGAGTGGGGTAAGGAGAGAGGGAGAGAGAGGTTAAGGGAGGGAGAGGGTGAGGGAGGGAGTGGGGAGAGGAAGAGAAAGAGGGAGAGGGTGAGTTGGGAAGGAGAGAGAGGGGCAAGTTAGAGGGAGTGTGAGAGAGGAAGGAGTGAGAAAGAGAACATAGTAACAGGCTTTTGCAGCCCGATAAGCTCATGCTGCCCAGTTACATCCAGGAGACTGTTCAACCTTTCTAAGAGACGTCCTTGGAATGTGAGAGGAAACTGGAGCACCTGGACGAAACCCACCTGGTCACAGGTGTCACACTTACAAATCAGTGCATGACACGAGCTGCTGAACCCACTCCAGCAGATTCCAGCACCCCTTGTATCCTCTCTGACTACATACATTTCTTTAATGGTAAAATGTTAACCACTGATCTCAAACAGAAGGATATCTGGGAAAACTGTCGAAAAGAGAGCTTTTGAGACGTTGGCTTTCATAGATCCAAGTATTGAATATATGAATTAGGATGTTATGTTGAAGTTGGATAAGACTTGGGTGAGGCTAAATTTGGATTGTTGTCTACAGTTCTGGTCACCTGTCTACAGAAAAGATATCAATGAGATTGCAAGAGTATTTGAATTATGAGAGGAAGCTGGTGACTAATATCGAAGAAGATACTAAAAGCTTTTTATATAAAGGGTAAAAGAAAGTCGAGGGTAGATATAGGACCAATACAAAATAACACTGGAGATATTGTGATGAGAGATGCAGAGATGGCAGAGGAACTGAATGCGTATTTTCCATCAGTTTTCACAGTGGAAGCCGTCTGCAGTATACTAGACATTCAAGAGTGTCAGGGAAGTGATGTTTGTGCAGTGAAAATTACGACTGAGAAGGTGCTCAGGAAGCTTAATGGTCAGAGGGTGGATAAATCTCCTGGACCTGATAGAATGCAGCCTCAGTTCTGAAGGAAGCAGCCGGAGAGATTGCAGAGGCATTAACAATGATCTTCCAAGAGTCGATAGATTCTGGCATTGTATCAGATGACTGGAAAATTGCAACTGTTACTCTACTAATTAAGAAGGGTGGGAGGCAGCAGAAAGGAAACTATAGACTTGTTAGCCTGACATCAGTGGTTGGGAAGCTGTTGGAATCGATAGTTAGGGATGAGATTACAGAGGACCTGGAGGCGCATAACAAGATAGGCCAAAGCCAGCGTGGTTTCCTGAAAGGAAAGTCCTGCCTGACTAACCCACTGCAGTTCCTTGAGGAAATTACAATCAGGGGAGACAAAGGAGATGCAGTATATGTGGTGTACTTAGATTTTCAGAAGGCCTTTGACAAGGTGCCGCACATGAGGCTGCTTAGCAAGATAAGAGCCCGTGGAATTACAGGGAAGTTACTAGCATGGGTGGAGCATTGGCTTGTCGGCAGAAAACAGAGAGTAGGAATAAAGGGATCCTGTTCTGGCTGGCTGCCGGTTACCAGTGGAGTTCCACAGGGGTCAGTGTTGGGATTGCTGCTTTTTGCAATGTATGTCAATAATATAGACTATGGTATTAATGGATTTGTGGCTAAATTTGCCGATGATACAAAGATAGGTGGAGGAGCGGGTGGTGTTGAGGAAACAGAGAGCCTGCAGAGAGACTTAGATAGATTAGGGGAATAGGCAAAGAAGTGGCAAATTAAATACAATGTTGGAAAGTGTATGGTCATGCACTTTGGTGGAAGAAATAAACGAGTAGACTATTATTTAGATGGGGAGAGAATTCAAAATGGAGAGATGCAAAGGGACTTAGGAGTCCTTGTGCACGATACCCTAAAGGTTAACCTCCAGGTTGAGTTGGTTGTGAAGAAGGTGAATACAATGTTGGCATTCATTTCTAGAGGTATAGAATATTACAGCAGTCCCCAACCACCGGGCCGTGGACCGTAAAGCATGTGCTACCGGTCCGCGAGGAAACGATATGAGTCAGCTGCACCTTTCCCTGTCACGCACTGTTGAACTTGAACATAGAGTTGCCAACTGTCCCGTATTTGCCGGGACATCCCGTATATCGGGCTTAATTGATTTGTCCCATGCGGGACTGCCCTTGACCTGTATTTCCCCCGCTAAGGTAGAGCATTCCTATGAAACCTTCCATGCCAAAATGGCGTAAAGCGAAGAAGCAATTACCATTAATTTATATGGGAAAAATTTTTGAGCGCTCCCAGACCCAAAAATTAACCTACCAAGTCATACCAAATAACACATAAAACTGAAAATAACACCAATATATAGTAAAACCAGGAATTATTTGATAAATGCACAGCCTATATAAAGAAGAAATTATGTATGTACAGTATAGTCGGGAAGATTAAGCCAAAACCGATTTGTGGAAAAAAGTCGGCACGTACGCGCATGCGCACGTCACGCATACGCACGCAGGTGTCCGCGCAAGGCTTCATGGTCATGGTAGTCTTTCCTGGGGTAAACACAAGTGTCCCGGGATTTGACTGCTACTTTTATCCCTTATTTGGGAGAGAGAAAGTTGGCAACCCTAACTGTAAAAGACATGTTGAGGTGAGTTTCACCCTACTTGAACACCACCCCCCACCCCTGGTTGGCCAGTCCGCAAGAATATTGTCAATATTAAACCGGTCCGCGGTGCAAAACTGGTTGGGGACCCCTGGAATGTAAGAACAGGGATGTGATATTGAGGCTCTATAAGGTACTCGTGCTCCTTATTCTAGAAGGTATATACTGACATTGGAGAGGGTTCACAGAAGGTTCACGAGAATGATT